>NC_057807.1:329380866-329433571 GCF_018294505.1 Triticum aestivum | reverse complement strand
TAGCAGGCATGACAAACAAGCATGAATGAGTAGGCACATCAGGGCTCAAACAACTCCTACTCATGCTAGTGGGTTTCATCTATTTACTGTGGCAATGACAGGTCATGCAAAGGATAAAGGGTTCAGCTACCGCAGCAAGTATCAAATATGTCGTTGTTGTCCTAATGCAGTAAAAGAGAGCAGGAGCTTGAGAGTGGGATTTTATCGGAATGAACAAGGGGGTTTTGCTTGCCTGGCACTTCTGAAGATAACATTGAGTCTTCATCAGTGTCAACGATCACATCCTCGGTATCACGTCTATCGAGAGGGGACAAATACCGGCAACACAGAAGGAAACACAATCAATGCAATGCACAATATGATGCATGATCATGACATAGCAAAATGAATGTGTTTTGGGCTAATGCATCTAGCAACAAGTTAAATGAAGTTGGTTTGAATACAAGATTCAAATTCAAACTCCATATGTGATTATTTAAATGCCCTTTAATTGATTTGTGCTAAACAGCAGCTATAAGTTGTTCTAACATGCATGAAAATGGTACAGATGGATTCCTTGAATTTTTCTGATAATTTTTCATATATAATTTATTTCATTTGGAGTTACGGTTAATTTTCTATGATTTATTGAAGTTTTAGCTATTTTCTGAAATTTCCTGAATAATATTAAATCCAGAAAATACTTATTGCGTCAGCATGACGTCAGCACAACGTCTGCGGGTCAACGCGGCTGTCCAGGGTCAAACCTGACGTGTGGGACCCACACGTCAGTGACAGGGGGTTAACCCCGAGTCAAACCTGGGCTGGTTAGCTTTGACTAAGCCCTGGGGCCCACTTGTCAGCGTCAGTAGGTGGGGGGTTAGTGACTAATTAACTAAGCCACGTCAGCCCGCCGGAGTTCTGGCCGGCGGCGACCATTAGCGCGGCGGCGAGAGTGGTTTTGGCCACTCCGGCGACCAAATGGGCCGCGGAGGGCATCTAGGAGGAGCTGGGGACGAGCCGAAGCTCCTGGTGGAGTCAGTTGCGCTCGGGGCGGCCGGAATCGGTGCCGACGGCGAGCGAGGCGGCGGCCGGAGCTCGGGTGTGCTCGGTTTCGGCGTTACACGGCACGGCGGGCGCGGCCGATGGGCTCTACGGGATGCTGGGGTCATCAGGAGCACCCGGAGGCAACGAGCGCAGGTGGAGGACCCCGGGAGCACGAAGCTCACCGGCCATGGCGGACGGCGGCTTCGGGTGCTTGTGGGGCGGCGGCTACAGGGTGCGCGAGAGAGAGAGAGGTGAGGGGAAACGACGGCAAGCTCACAGGGATGCAGCAGGGTGGCTCAGTGGGCTCGGAGACGCACCGGAGCCGACGAATTTGACGAAGATGGCCGGCGGGTCCGAGGTAGAAGATGACGGCGATGGCGGCGATGCAGGGCTTCCGGAGGGCTGTGGAACGGTGGGGAGGAAGAGGGGGTCGAGGCGGAGCTCCTGGGTGCATCGGCGAGGCTAGGGGTGGCCGGTGGCCATGGGTACGGCGACGATGACGGCGAGCTCCGCTCGGTGGTGTGCGCGGGAGGGAAGCAGAGGAGGGAACGGGGTCCAGGGGAAGAGAGGGGAGGTGCAGGGGGCGAGGGGGAGTGCGTGGCGCCCTCGGGTGCCTCCAGCGGTGAGCGGGTAAGCAGGAGGTGGCCGGAGCGTGCGCGCGCGCGTCGGGCACACGCCCTCCTGCCTACTGGCAGGAGGTTGAAGACGGTGGCGACCGGGGTGGGCTGGGCCGCACAGTGCTGGACCAGCACAGGAGCTGGGCCGGCTCTGGTGGGCTGCACAGGTAAGCTTTGCTCCTTTTATTATTTACTGTTTTCTATTTTCTGTAGTTTGTTTTGATTCAGTTTAGCAACTAAATCATTTAAATAAATTCTGTAGATTTTTATGTGGCTTGCCAAAATATATACAAAGCCACTCACAAACTTCCAGAATTATTGGAGTCATATTTAATATATATTAAATATAAATCCAAAGCAAATAGTTATTGGATTAATTCAAATGGCCCAAAATAATTAACTCTGAGATACCAAAAATATTGTTTTGAGTTTTACCTCTTTGCAATATTTTCAGAGACTAAGAGGAACATTTTTTTGGAATTCTTTGAGGAGATTTTAATGTTGATCATTTTTAGAAGGTTTCTGAGGCTTTGAAAATTCCTCAATTCAAATTTCATTTGAAATAGAACATGATGCAGCAACCAAGCTAGTCCAAGGCCAGGGTAAAGCTAGGGATGTGACAACTCACCCCCACTAAACAAGAATCTCGTCTCGAGATTCAAGCGTAGGGTAAGGTGAAAGGTAAACGCAACTAGTATAATCTTCACGATCCAGGTTGCACTTCATAGAAACGTTGATTCGATCACCATCTTTGTCTTGTCGTCTTGCTCTAAGAACTCCAGCTAATCATGAAAAGAAGAGGAAAAGGAAAACTCTAGAAGGATCGGTCTTCGAGAAGACCGAACAACTTAGGATCAACTCATGGGATGAGACATAGCAACATCTCTTGAGCTGAGAGACGAAGCACAGATCCGAAGAAAAGAAGTGAAGCAGATGACGAGGGTTCACTAGGTAGACAACGATTCCACGCTTAAGAAGGTGGTAAACGATTGCCAACGTAACGAAGAGTTGAGTTGCCATGATACCACGACGAAACATCCTGGAGGAAGGTGATCGTAGAGTATTACCTTAGGTGGCAAAAAGAATTACTTTTGATTCAGAGATCATTGAAACTCTTCATACCAGCATAAGGCAATTCACAACGATCATTTGGAGGGGGTCTGTAGAATGGCATACTCGGACTTGGATGATGTGGATTACCTTGTTGAAGACAACGTAATGGATGAATTTTGCTTATCACCGGAAATGGAAGAGACCCATAGTAGAATGGTACATTGACGGTGCAAGCTGGGAACAAAATGCAAATGCTGGGAATGATTCTGGTAACTGGGGAAGAACCCAACAATAGAGAGTGAATTCACTGTTGGAGTGGTTATAGCATAACCGAGGAAATCTGGGGCAATCCCAGCTAGTGCCGATGATAAGACGTAGCGCTTGTGCGTGCTCTCAAGAACTTGAGCATTTCCATAATCATCAAGGTTTTACCAACATCCGTGTCAAGGGTCCGGTAACACAACTTACTACCATGATGAATGGTGATGGAGGATGCAGATGCAAAGGAAGATAACACCTTCTCAGATTACACCTTAGCGAAGCCAAGGAACAAAATCTGGATGATCGACCGAGAGACATTTAGCACTCCGCTTCTAATGTTCTCCTTGATGTGCTAGTGTATCCCATTCATTGAAATGGTTTGGTATCTAGAACATCAAGTAAGGGTCAGACTTCGGGAACACAAAGATCCATATGGGCAACTAGGGAGTAAATCCTACGAAATCCCTATGGGGAGGTGGCCAACTTCTTCAATCAAGATATTATAATAACAGGTCTTCCGGCTGGGTGTGTTGGCCACGACATCCACCTTACCGGTTATCGAGAGACCAATATTATAGTTCTTGGGAAATGTTCCAACCCATCATATCTGCCTAAGATTCAGATCTGGTTGGTGTCAGGATATTCCAGACTCATCGAGTCTAGGAAGAAAAACGGAAGTTTGCAACACAAATCGACGAGATGACGTTGCGAGATTCTCGGGAGACGAACTACGATAGCAAGCTCCAAAACATGAGCTGGTTCTGCTACAAACATGTGAACATGTTGTCCAAGACAAGCATGACCACAAAGTAGTCTTATAATAAAACACTACCGAATTCAGGAGGGGAACCATCATCGAGGATATCGAAGTCCTTGCATAAGGTATACTCTTAAGAAGGAACTTCTTCTCCTTGAACAATTCAATCAGTGGCTTGGTGTGCTAGGGACACATATAGATTGAAGGTTGCAAGTCTTCAAACCACAGAATTCTTCGCACGTGTGCATGACTGATTTGGAATGATTCCAAGAAAACAACATTGACTTTCTCGAATCCACGGCGGCAACTTGCATCAGATGCACATGAATTAAAGGAAGTCACTACCTTCATCCAAACATATGCTTCATGAGCTAGCATGAACAAATGCTTTCAAAAATTTCCAACACTAGCTTAATGTTCAACAAAATTATGGAGGAGATAAGGATGTTGTCAATGGGCCCAACAACAATTCATCTAGGTTTCCTTTTAAAAGGAATTCCATAGTTAAGTGAACACGGTGATAGCATTGGTCAGACCAAAGATATAATGGTGTATGCTCGAGGAATCAACCACGAGTAAGACAACATTACGAATATCGTTGGTTCTGATTTGATTTGACGATAGCCCACACTCAAATCAAAGGATTGATAAGACAATAGATCCAGCAACTGATCACAGGGACCAATCGATGAAGATATCATCTTTCTTCAACACACACTACACAAGAATATCCCTTTGGAACGAACTAAGTCAGGCAAGCTTTTATCTTCCAACTCTCCAAGTCGTTGTCTAACTTAACCAACTAGCTCAGGGATATCCAACACAGATTCTTGGAGAAAGGGTGGTTTACAGGATAAACCAACTTGATCACGAGCTTAACATAACAGTCAGGCGACAACCTGGTAATACTTCCGAGAAGATCTTCGGAAATCACGAACCACCGATATGTTACTAAGCTCGAGAACAATCTTGCTTTTCAGGGCAAGATGATATGATCAAATGAGCGAGGACTTGACAAAATCCTAACTCATCAATCAAAGAGTGCACCAGGAAATAAAGACTAGGTAGAACGATCAATCTTAGAATGGTGATTCAATAACCAACATACTAAGAATAAGATTATTGTCCATTAACTACCAAGCAATGGGGTTGCTAGGAGTATTGAGTTCACACATCATGATTCACTTGTCGGCACTCCGGCTGCAATAACACGGAACCGAGGAATGAACAATGATGGCAAGAAGTATCACTGTACCAAGAGTTCATAGGATGGTGTGCAATTCCTATAACAATCCCGATATAAAGATGGTAATACTCCAAGGTAGAACAGAACGAAAGCTGGATTAGCAATTTGATCTGCGGAGCACAACTTCTCTGACCCAATCCTGGATATGGAAGAGGTACTGGAGTTTGTTTCTCCTAGTCATTCTGCGATGGAATGGCTTGACGGACCACAAGAGTAATAGGCATCGATAAACGAACGCACACATACTCTTGACTATCAATTGATAGACGAGGGTCAGAATGCAACTAAAGAGAACAACTCAAAGGAACATATAATTTTCTGAGTTGTGGATGCATAGATTAGTATGTCGAACCAAGTTCAACATCTTTCTTCCGGATAACCCATGCAGAAAGGTAAAACTGGCAGAGTCACGATTTATGAATGGAGAACTCCTCAAGAGTACTCTAATTATGATCTTTTGATCCAATAAACATCTGCCATAAGCGGTTCATAGTATTTGGAAGAAGGAAATACCACGGACCTCGAGGACTATCGCAAAGTTACTAATATCCTGAAGGAATTAGCAAACACTATCAACATGAAGTAAGTAGAGTGAATCTCGGGTTCAGAACCCAAGGAGTAGAATACCTACTACTAAGTGGCATCACGGGATGCTTCCGAGAATAAAGGCCAGAATCTTCACACTAGGACACAAATCATGGCTAGACTACTAGATGATCCCCTGAGACACCTAGGGTCATAGTAATAACTCTAACATAAAGGTTGAGGCAGTAGAGTACCTCAACTCAACAATTTGTGTGATTAATCTGACCAAAGGCACATCGGAAACAGGAGGAAGGGATTTGCAAATGCATCAGACTGTTTGGAAACCTGGGATGACTCGGACAGCATAACGGCTGTAAATGCTCAGAAAAGATTTGAGACATTCACAAAAATGGTGGCATAACCACTCAGAAGCACAATATCAAGGTTTCGAGATCAACAGTTCACATACGGAAGTAGTAGGAGCTGAACTGAGGCTTGAATCAACAATCTTATAAGTCTACGGATTAGTAACACGTGATCCTAATAGAAAGAAGAGATAGCCTAGTTCTTAATCCCCGTAGAAGAGAAGATGATGACTCAGATCAGAAGGCCATGAGGTATAAGGAGTAAAAAGAGCCTTACGTTCCATCCCACAATCAATTCCCTTATATAACTAAGAATTTCTAGACTCAACTTCGACCAGTTTGGCTTGGTAATCCTACAGGCAGTCAAGCTCTGATACCAACGCTGTCAGGACCCCGACTCGATGTCACATCGATCTAGCCGGTAACACTTCATATCACTTTGCGGCCTCACGCACGGTGTTCCCACGGGTGTCGCCTTACCTTTGCCCGGGACCGTTTGCGCCTTTTGGCTCACGTATATGATAGTGTCGCTAGCATCCATATGATAAAGAGCCCGGGCTGACATGACTATTCGTAAACCCAAAGTGGCACAGACTTACAGGGACAGGCATCCATGACCCAGCTTCGAACGTGTCGGTCATCAGCAAGTGGGTCCGGGCTGTAGCACTGGGCTAGCAGGACTCCGGTAAACCGGGCTGTAGCGGGCTAATAGGACTCCGGTACTCAAAGCGTGACATTTCCCCGAAGGGACAGACACAGGAACGAAGAAGGACACATGCCGGCCAGCCTAAGTGTTTCAGAGCAGTAGCAAGCTACCATGGCTCAGCGGTAACACTAGGAGACATTTCCCGGTAAGAGAGGCTACTAAAGATAAACAACTAGATAGTCAGATCCCACACATACCAAGCATTTCAATCACACACACAATATGCTCGATATGTGCAAATACAACGAAGCATCACAACATGACTCTACGACACAAGTACTTAATTCATTAGGCTCCGAGGAGCGAGATATTACAAACATGGGTCTCATGACCCAACACTCAGAGCATACAAGTCAAAGCACAAGCGGAAGCTATCATGTCTGAGTACAGACATCTATAAATGAAAAAGGCTGAGAAGCCTGACTATCTATCAGATCCTGCCGGGGCACAAGATCGTAGCTGAGGTATCAAGCTAAACGTCGAAGTCCACGTGAAACTACTAGCGAGACCGAAGTCTCTCTGCAAAAACATAAAATAGGAAAACGTGAGTACAAATGTACCCAGCAAGACTTACATCAGAACTATCTACATATGCATCATTATCAACAAAGGGATGGTGGGGTTTAACTGCAGCAAGCCAGCTTTGACTCGGTGGCTATCCTAAACTACGACTGCAATGTAACTCTTTGAGGTGGCGCACACGAGTCCACATATTCACCATAGCAATACACCACTATGGATCCGCTCCTGTCCCCCTACGAGAACGCCATCCATAGCACTCACGCTTATCTTGCGTATTTTAGAGTATCCACTTTCACTTGTCTATGAACTGATATAAGCAACCCAGAAGTCCTTTTCCGCGGACACGGCTATTCGAATAGATGATATTAACCCTGCAGGGGTGTACTTCTTCATACATGTTTCCACCACTTAGCGTCTGCACACGACATGTGCTCGGCAGACTTCAAGCGAAAGCCGACGTGGGTGTAGACCACGACCTACCTAAACACTCAAGTCTCTAGTCCAGGTTTATCGCCTATTCGGGTTCCATCCATGAGGAGATCCGGCCGGAGTTTCGCTCACAGCCCCAAACGATGTGAACAGGGTTCCCGAGATACCAAACGGGCATCCGGTACACCGTGCCACATACCTACCGCATCACAGCCCACCCCTACGGTCAGCGCTGTCCACGGCCTCCAGTAAGCTACAAACACCAGAAACTACTTGCAACTCCTGGACAGAGGACAAGGGTGAATAAGAAGTCGAGCGGGGTCATATTTCAGGGCCCAATGTATGGTAGTAACTGAATCATGGATCACAAACACAGAACTCAGTTCCTGAGGACGGCTGCAATGAGACAACCCACCATGCACTCCTACATGGCCTCTCACCGCTACCTTTACCAAATCGTGTTCACACACTTAGCTCACACACAGTAGGACATGTTCACACGCCTCTGATTCATCCCCGATGAATCAGACCTGACTCAACTCTAAGCAGTAGCAGGCATGACAAACAAGCATGAATGAGTAGGCACATCAGGGCTCAAACAACTCCTACTCATGCTAGTGGGTTTCATCTATTTACTGTGGCAATGACAGGTCATGCAAAGGATAAAGGGTTCAGCTACCGCAGCAAGTATCAAATATGTCGTTGTTGTCCTAATGCAGTAAAAGAGAGCAGGAGCTTGAGAGTGGGATTTTATCGGAATGAACAAGGGGGTTTTGCTTGCCTGGCACTTCTGAAGATAACATTGAGTCTTCATCAGTGTCAACGATCACATCCTCGGTATCACGTCTATCGAGAGGGGACAAATACCGGCAACACAGAAGGAAACACAATCAATGCAATGCACAATATGATGCATGATCATGACATAGCAAAATGAATGTGTTTTGGGCTAATGCATCTAGCAACAAGTTAAATGAAGTTGGTTTGAATACAAGATTCAAATTCAAACTCCATATGTGATTATTTAAATGCCCTTTAATTGATTTGTGCTAAACAGCAGCTATAAGTTGTTCTAACATGCATGAAAATGGTACAGATGGATTCCTTGAATTTTTCTGATAATTTTTCATATATAATTTATTTCATTTGGAGTTACGGTTAATTTTCTATGATTTATTGAAGTTTTAGCTATTTTCTGAAATTTCCTGAATAATATTAAATCCAGAAAATACTTATTGCGTCAGCATGACGTCAGCACGACGTCAGCGGGTCAACGCGGCTGTCCAGGGTCAAACCTGACATGTGGGACCCACACGTCAGTGACAGGGGGTTAACCCCGAGTCAAACCTGGGCTGGTTAGCTTTGACTAAGCCCTGGGGCCCACTTGTCAGCGTCAGTAGGTGGGGGGTTAGTGACTAATTAACTAAGCCACGTCAGCCCGCCGGAGTTCTGGCCGGCGGCGACCATTAGCGCGGCGGCGAGAGTGGTTTTGGCCACTCCGGCGACCAAATGGGCCGCGGAGGGCATCTAGGAGGAGCTGGGGACGAGCCGAAGCTCCTGGTGGAGTCAGTTGCGCTCGGGGCGGCCGGAATCGGTGCCGACGGCGAGCGAGGCGGCGGCCGGAGCTCGGGTGTGCTCGGTTTCGGCGTTACACGGCACGGCGGGCGCGGCCGATGGGCTCTACGGGATGCTGGGGTCATCAGGAGCACCCGGAGGCAACGAGCGCAGGTGGAGGACCCCGGGAGCACGAAGCTCACCGGCCATGGCGGACGGCGGCTTCGGGTGCTTGTGGGGCGGTGGCTACAGGGTGCGCGAGAGAGAGAAAGGTGAGGGGAAACGACGGCAAGCTCACAGGGATGCAGCAGGGTGGCTCAGTGGGCTCGGAGACGCACCGGAGCCGACGAATTTGACGAAGATGGCCGGCGGGTCCGAGGTAGAAGACGACGGCGATGGCGGCGATGCAGGGCTTCCGGAGGGCTGTGGAATGGTGGGGAGGAAGAGGGGGTCGAGGCGGAGCTCCTGGGTGCATCGGCGAGGCTAGGGGTGGCCGGTGGCCATGGGTACGGCGACGATGATGGCGAGCTCCGCTCGGTGGTGTGCGCGGGAGGGAAGCAGAGGAGGGAACGGGGTCCAGGGGAAGAGAGGGGAGGTGCAGGGGGCGAGGGGGAGTGCGTGGCGCCCTCGGGTGCCTCCAGCGGCGAGCGGGTAAGCAGGAGGTGGCCAGAGCGTGCGCGCGCGCGTCGGGCACACGCCCTCCTGCCTACTGGCAGGAGGTTGAAGACGGTGGCGACCGGGGTGGGCTGGGCCGCACAGTGCTGGACCAGCACAGGAGCTGGGCCGGCTCTGGTGGGCTGTACAGGTAAGCTTTGCTCCTTTTATTATTTACTGTTTTCTATTTTCTGTAGTTTGTTTTGATTTAGTTTAGCAACTAAATCATTTAAATAAATTCTGTAGATTTTTATGTGGCTTGCCAAAATATATACAAAGCCACTCACAAACTTCCAGAATTATTGGAGTCATATTTAATATATATTAAATATAAATCCAAAGTAAATAGTTATTGGATTAATTCAAATGGCCCAAAATAATTAACTCTGAGATACCAAAAATATTGTTTTGAGTTTTACCTCTTTGCAATATTTTCAGAGACTAAGAGGAACAGTTTTTTGGAATTCTTTGAGGAGATTTTAATGTTGATCATTTTTAGAAGGTTTCTGAGGCTTTGAAAATTCCTCAATTCAAATTTCATTTGAAATAGAACATGATGCAGCAACCAAGCTAGTCCAAGGCCAGGGTAAAGCTAGGGATGTGACAGAACACAGCCCACCTTCCAGTCTTCATCCACAGCAGCAATGATGTCCGGATCAGCAGCCATGGTAGGAGGCCCGACGCGCCGACCAGCTCAAGTTCTTTCCAGTTTGTTGGATGCTTGGGCGACCTTGTTAACCACGGCAGTCACCCCGGAGACGCAGGATCAGCATAATGCAGAGGTTACCAAGCTAAAGGACCAGATGACACAGGCCAAGGAGGACCTGGCAGCTGAGGAAGTTAGGATGGTTGAGGAATGGGCCACTTTAGATGCCCACTCATAGCAGATCCAAGAGCAGAATTACCGGCTTATGTTGGATCAGAACGCATCAAACAAAGTGCTGCGAAGGAAGTACCGGTCTCATCTGCCGCCGGTCTGCGAAGGACTGAATCTCTTCAATACGCGGGGGCTGGGCCAAGTAATCCGGCAGTGGTAAACCAGACTGAGGCACCTGGGGCAGCGTCGGTTCAACCACGGATAACGGACCCACCTCGACGAACGGATAACCCACCGCAATATGCATCGACACCGCCGGGTCATTTTTCTAGCCCTTTGGATAACATGATTGCTGTGGCATCTCGCCTGGCAGCTATTCTGATGGAGGGTGATTCGCTGGCGGCAATTGAGATGCGACGGGCCAGGGATCTTCTTCAAACCGCTATTGTGCAGCAGCAGGCTTATTCCTATAGCCGAGACAGAATCCATTCGAGCCCCCGTCCGCGCAAAAGTTATAGCAGGCACATGGACGAACCGGAGGTGTCAAGCAGCGCGCGGCGCCATAATGCCCCTCGAGGGCCTAATCCGGTGCGTGGGTGTGCGAATGCTCAGGATGTAGTGGATAATGGCAGAGCGCGAAGGGAGGCCGCATTAGCAGCGCAGCATGCGGGTCATCATCAACCCGCCCCGGTTCAACCAGCGGCGTCAGTGGAAAGAGGACTTGCCTTCAGCTCTTGGGGAGCGCCATGTCTCATCACGGCTCTCGTAATGTGCGATTGCCCAAGGATTTCAAGGGTCCATAAAGTGCCTAACTATACTGCCGATCAACCCCCCGAGGCGTGGGTTGAAAGTTATGAGATGGCAATGGAGATGCTGGATGTGGATGAAGCGGCATGTGCAAAATACTTCACCATGATGTTGGAAGGGACAACCCGCACTTGGTTAAAGAGCCTACCCGCCAACTCCATTGGGTCATGGGACCAGTTGAAGGCCCGGTTTATAGCGAATTTCAAGGATACATGCAAACAACCCATGTCCATTGTGGACTTTGATGCCTGTGTTCAAGGAGAGAACGAGTCAACAACTCATTGGGTGTGCCGGGTTTCAGAAGTCCTGCATTCGTCGGGCCGCATCAATGCTGACACAGTAATTGTAACATTGGAGCGCAATTGCCGATTTAAGTCACTAAAGATGAAGTTGGGACGGCTCAAACGCCACTGCAATGACATGGGAACGCTTATGGCAGCCTTGGTTAAGTATGCCGATTCTGATAATACCAAGGATCCCGATTCTGACAAGGAGAAACCGGAGAAGGGAAAGAAGAACGGCGGAACAAAGGGACAGCATAACCAGGCGGGTCACGGGAACAATGGTAAACATAAAGCGGATAATTTGGACTTTGTGGCTAATACCAATGTGCAGGGCAATGCGCAACGACGTAAGGGTAAATCGCCACAGCACGGTGGAGGCATGAATCTGGAGCGTCTGTTAAACCAGCCCTACCCGAAGCACGGAACGAAGGAGGTTCCGGCCACGCATCTCTGGAAGGATTGTTTCATTATGAAGGAGTTCAAAAATTCTGATCTCTTCCGGTATGATCAAGGTCCGTCTGGCGGTTCAAGTCCAGGATTTCACGGGCTGTGTTACGGTGGCGGCGGTTCAAACTCTAGATTTCAGAATAATCAGGGCAACCAGAACAACCAAAGTGGTCACAATCAACAGAATGATCAGGGGAATCAGCGGCAATCAGGTTATCAGAGTAACCCGAAGCAGTTGAATAGTGGGCAATATCATGTTTTTACCACTAGCTTATGCAAACGGGATCAGAAGCTTCACAAGAGGGCGGTTAACGTTGTTGAACCGGTAGTACCTCGTTACTTGTGTTGGTCCGAGCAGCCCATTGTGTGGAGAAGAGAGGATCATCCGCCCCGGATTGATAATCTGGGTCATTTGGCTTTGGTGGTGGCACCTCAGGTTGGGGGTTATAAGTTCACCAAGGTACACATGGATGGAGGGAGCAACATCAACATCATGTATTATGAAACCTTTCGTCACATGGGATTGACAGATAAGAATCTTAAACCATCAAACACTATTTTTCACAGTGTAGTACCAGGTAAATCGGCATATCCAGTTGGCAAGATAGCTTTGGAAGTTGTGTTTGGTGATGAGCATGATTCCAGGTCAGAAACACTGACCTTTGAAGTGGTGAAAATCCAGAGCCCATATCACGCCTTGTTTGGACGGCCGGCTTATGCAAAGTTCACGCCAAGGCCCTGTTATATTTACTTACAGCTCAAGATGCTAGGTCATAAAGGGACTATCATGGTGCACGGGAGTTGTAAGATCGCTTTGGACTGTGAAGAGGGTGATGCGGCCTGTGCTGAGTCAGTTTGTCCAACAGAAGAGTTGAAGTTCTACAAGGACAATGCTGATCCGGCAGATATGACTCCTCTGAAGAAGCCCACCACAGAGCATGACCCGACCCTGAAGTTCAAACCGGCTGATGAGACTAAACTTGTTGATTTCGTTCCTGGCGATTCATCCAAACAGTTTAGTATCAGCACAAATCTGGATCTGAAATTGGAAAACACGCTCATCGAGTTCATCCGTGAGAACCGGGACATTTTTGCATGGAAGCCTTCTGACATGCCAGGTGTACCGAGGGAACTCACTGAGCACACTCTCAATATTGATCCCAAGTTTAAACCGGTCAAGCAGTTTCTTCGCCGCTTCAATGAGGAACGACGCAAGGCCATTGGAGAGGAAGTAGCCCGACTATTGGCTGTTGGGTTTATCATTGAAGTTTTTCATCCGAAGTGGCTGGCCAATCTGGTGCTAGTGCTTAAGAAGAATGGCACTTGGCGTATGTGTGTGGACTACACAGATTTGAACAAAGCTTATCCGGCAGATCCTTTTGCTCTCCCGCGTATTGATCAGATCATCGATGCTATAGCGGGTTGTGAGCGTTTGAGTTTTTTGGATGCTTATTCTGGTTATCATCGGATCAAAATGGCAGTTAAGGACTAGGAGAAGACAGCCTTCATCACTCCCTTTGGAGCCTTCTGCTATGTGTCTATGCCCTTTGGGCTCAAGAGTGCCTAGGTGACTTATTAGCGCTATGTGCAGAATTGTCTTCATACTTAGATTGGGTGCAACGTTCATGCCTATGTGGATGACGTTGTGGTAAAATCTAGGAAGAAGGAGACATTGATAGATGACCTCAAGGAGACCTTTGACAATCTTCGGGTGTATAAAATGATGCTCAATCCGAACAAGTGTGTTTTTGGTGTTCTGGCAGGCAAGCTCTTAGGCTTTCTGGTGTCTAACAGGGGCATTGAGGCTAATCCGAAAAAGATCAAAGCAATTACATCTTTGGCTAAACCGGTGTGTATCAATGACGTTCAGCGACTAGCGGGTCGAATTGCAGCCCTAAGCCGGTTTATCAGCCGCTTGAGAGAGAAGGCGATCCCTCTGTATCAGATGTTAAAGAAAACAGACAATTTTGTCTAGAGTGACGCAACTAATGCGGCATTTGAGGATTTGAAGAGATAGTTGGTTGAACCACCGGTTCTTGCTGCTCCGGTTGATAAGGAGCCGCTGTTATTATACGTGGCTGCTAATGCTCGGGCTGTCAGCATAGCCACTGTGGTGGAACGCAAGGAGGCTGGGAAGGAATATCCGGTTCAAAGGCCAGTTTATTATATCCGTGAGGTGTTAATTGAGTCAAAGCAAAGATACCCGCATTGGCAGAAGCTAGTGTATGGGGTTTTCATGGCAAGTCAGAAGCTTAAACAGTACTTTCAGGGCCATCCCATCACAGTGGTCAGTTCCGCTCCTTTGGGGGATATAATCCAGAATGGGGAGGCAACTGGCAGGGTTGCTAAGTGGGCTATTGAGTTTGGACCACATCGTTTGAAATACATGCCTCACACAGGCATCAAGTCTCATGCTCTTGTGGATTTCATCAATGATTGGATAGAGTTGCAGGCACCGGAAGACAAACTGGACAGCATGTACTGGACTATCCACTTTGACGGGTCCTGACAATTGGAGGGCTCGGGGGCTGGAGCTGTTCTTACTTCCCCTCGAGGTGATAAAATTTGTTATGTTCTCCGCTTAATGTTTCCTTGTACTAACAATGCAGCTGAGTACGAGGCCTTACTTCATGGTCTCTGTGTGGCCAAGGAAATGAACTTAAGCCGGGTTCGATGCTTTGGAGATTCTGATCTGGTGGCTCAGCAAGTTTCTGGCACTTGGGACTCTAAAGATCCCCTCATGGCGGCTTATAGACGAGAGGTAGATATTGTGGCTGGTCACTTCAAGGGTTATCAGGTTGAGCACATTGATCGACGCAAAAACAAAGCAGCAGGCGCTTTAAGCCGACTGGGGTCTCAGCGTAAACCGTGCCACCCAATACCTTTCTGGATATGCTACATAACCCGTCTGTAAAGTTGCCTACAGAGGAGGATTTGGCTATTCCTGATCCGGTGGCACAGTTGGTTGCCGCTTTACATATAATTCTGGATTGGACGGTTCCATATTTGGCGTATATGAACTGAGGTGAGTTACCAGAAGATGAAGTTCTGGCTAGGCAGATAGTACGGAGGTCCAAGTCCATGGTTATTCACAATGGTGAGTTACATCGCTGCAGAGGTGTGTTCCAGCATTGTTTTTCCGCAGGAGGGCCAAGAGATTTTGCGTGAGATCCATGAAGGAGATTGTGGTCACCATGCTGGTTCAAAATCCCTGGTTGCTAAAGCTTTTCGTCATGGTTTCTACTGGTTGGTGGCTCATGCTGATGCTGAGGACCTGGTAAAGCGGTGCGACGCCTGTCAGAAGTTTTCACGCCGAGCTCATGTTCCGGCTCAAGAGCTATGGATGATTCCAATCACTTGGCCATTTTCTACTTGGGGGCTTGATATGGTATGGCCTTTTAAGCGGTCTAAGGATAAGAAGACCCACATGTTGGTGGTGGTTGACAAGTTTACCAAATGGGTTGAAGCGGAGCCTGTCAGCAAATGTGATGCAGCCACGACGGTTTAATTCCTCAAGAAGGTGATCTTCCGTTTTGGTTTTCCACACAGCATCATCACAGATAATGGCACGAACCTTTCCAAAGGTGAGTTGGAGGAATTTGTCAACGAGAGCACATCCGGCTTGATGTAGCATCCGTGGCTCACCCCCAGTCTAATGGTCAAGCTGAGAGAGCTAATCAAGAAATCTTGAAGGGCATCAAGCCCCGGCTTATGGTTCCTTTGAAACGGATGCCGGGTTGTTGGGTGGAGGAGTTACCATCTATGTTATGGAGCATAAACACCACCACCAATTGGTCTACGGGTTATACACCTTTCTTCATGGTTCACGGGGCAGAGGCAGTCCTCCCAAGTGATATTCGTCATGAATCGCCCCGGGTTGCCAACTATGTTGAAGCGGATAATGAGCAAGCACGTCAAGAAGCGTTGGACCTGTTGGATGAAAAGCGGGACATGGCATTGGCTCGTTTGGTGGTTTATCAGCAAGACCTGTGGTGTTATCATAGCCACCGGGTTAAAACAAGAACCTTTCAAGAAGGCGATTTAGTGCTCCGGCTCATCCAGGATCAGACCGATATGCACAAGTTATCCCCACCTTGGGAAGGGCCCTTTGTGGTCAGCAAGAATCTGCACAACGGACCATACTACCTCATTGATGTTCGAGAGCACAAAGACTCACGCAAATCTGAGGAGGAGACCCGGCGGCCGTGGAACATAGCTCTCCTTCGGCCTTACTACACCTGAGCCATAGGCTTTTCTTATGTACATATTTTGACAATGTATACATCATGATCAATATAATAAACCGGCATCCTTGCTATAAGAAAGTCTCTGCTGTTTTTTCCAATATCTTCTGATTACATGGGGGCTTCAACTGGTAAAGCGGAGTTCTACCTGTTAAACCGGCTATCATGCCACAACATAGCTTGGGAGCTTCACACCCAAGGGGCCAAAGAGAGTCTGGTTGCTATGCACAGCTCAAACATAGGAACCCATTGAGCACAGCTCACAAAATTACTTGGGGGCTCTTTGTGCACTGCAACAAAGAGTTTGAAAGGACGCTTGTAATATGGTATCAAGCACGGCTTGGAAGCCTGCTGTATTCACCTAAAATCTCGGGTTAACCTGCCTTCATCAAGTAAGCCATTCCTATCCAGGTAATCCTAGCATGACCCGCCGAACGTTTGACAAGTCAATCTTATTCAGACCCTGAACTTGTCAAAGTTAAAACGACGATTGGTTAGTTGGAGGCCCATCTTGAAAGGCTTTGCAAAATGGTTTAACTCAGCGGCCGGGCAGCCCATGAAAAACCTCGCATTTGGGCCTGGCAGCCCTTGAAAAGCCTCGACTACATGGTTTTTATTTGCCTTTATCAAGATTTTTTCTTTGATGAAATTTTATGTTGAACCGGCGTCTATTGACCCGAAATGGCTATCAGTCATCATAATAACCCGGTGTTTATTAACCCGGCTTGGCTTTCAGCTACAAGTTGTCAGACCATATTTATTGTTAAACCGGTGTTTCATAACCTGGTCTGGCTTTGATTACATGTCGCCAGTATGATCATCCGGTGTTCATCACAACCCGGTTTGACTTATTATACACCAGCGCTGCATGGTGGGAGCTATCAACACTCAAGATTTGGGTTTTCACCCTTACTACAATCAAGTTGGTAAGCCAACAATGTGATTTAGTATCACATGTATGATCTATTTCATATTTTCATATTTTTTTCAGCCTTGGTTATCAACCAGGCTTTATATTGGGCATTATGACCCGTTCGGCGATAAACCGCCAGGACAACTTTTCTTGTGCAGACATAAGGATTGCATAAAATCATCAATGTATATAAAGCAAGCATAGCAATATTCATGGTAGATCACACAACATCATGTAGCAGTGCACGATGGCAGCAGAACACAGTATTTTAACTAGCCTATTACAAGGCGTTTTCATGCCCAAAATAATGATTGTTTGTTGCACAGAACGCAGTCTATGGGAATCAAGCCGGTTGCCGGATTACGCCTCGTCACCCGGTTGACGTGAGGTTGATGGATCTTCTGGCGTCGGTTCAACCTCCTCCTCCCCACCCAGTGGCTGGAAGTCAATGGTGGCCCAGTTAATCCGGGTTAATGCTTGGAACACAGCTTCTTCGCTTATAAGGTTGGACGGTTCAATGTCAGGGGCATAGGTGTGCTTATGAATTGGCGGGATAAGATTTTGCGCTTCTTTCACAGCGGCATCAACTCGTTTGTTATCCGCATCATAGCTGGACCGGTGAACCGACAAGTCAACCTCTTCAGCCAATTGGCTTGCTAGAGGGCGCATCTCTTTGGTCAGGGCTTTGAGGGCTTCCGCATCAAATTCTGACCGGTCTTCTTGTTTGCCAGGATAGCCCTTTGCGATATCTGCCAGATCAAGATCAGCAATCCACGCTTTGGCCCGAGTCAGGATTGTTAAAGCGCCAGCTCTTGCGGCAGACCACTTTACCTCTTCCATCTGAGCCGGGGTCATAGACAATTTGGCCAGCGTATCCTTGATCAAGATGGGTGCCGGTTTGTTGTATGAGGATGCACAGATGACTCGCCGAGCGCCGGTGTACAGTCGTTCTATCAATGTGTAAGCAGCTTTCAACTTCATCCGCATATCGGAGCCCAGATGGGCAACGCGACCACCTGCAATGGTTCAAGAATTTGTTGTCAAACCGGCAATTTCAATGATGTTTCAGCAAGATTCTTACAAAGTGTACTTACCAAATATTGCAGAAGTCATAGCATTGACTTGACGCTTTAACCCAGATAGTTCTTCTGCCACTGGTTTAAGAGATGATTCGGCGTCTTTAGCTCACTTTAACAGAGAAGCCTTCTCGGTTTCCCAAACTGCCCGCTCATTTTTGAAATCATCCTTTAATTGCTCCATGGCAGTTAAAGCCCCCTTCAGTTCATCTTTGGCCTTGGAGGTTTCTGCTTGCCGGGACTTGATATTCTCTTGAAGATCAGCAATTTGGGAGTCTTTGATGCTTATATCAGCCTGCAAGGACAGATGATGAAGATGTTAATATTTTATTAAAGTCCCATGCACATAACAAGTTATACACTTGGCACTTGGGGGCTAATGCGGATTGCTTCCTTTCTGGCTCTTATTTAAAGTCCCAAGGCTCAATATAAGTATTAATGTTGGCACTTGGGGGCTAATGTGTATTTGATCAGAAAATCAAAGGCAGAGGAATTCAACAAGGACAAAGTTTTGAACATAAAGTCCCGGTTCATCTTGAAGAGACAATCCGGCCCTTGGGGGCTACACGGTTGAATTTTTTTATCTCAAAGTCCCGATTCATCTTGAAGAGACGAACTGGCCCTTGGGGCTACAATGGAGATGATGTACAGTACAAGAAAATTTACAGTGTGGAAGTTACCTCATAGCGCTCCTTCATCATGTTGACTAAGCCGGCCTCGTAATCACGGCTTGTGTACAGGCGGTTTAGAAATATGGAATGGAGCTCCTGGGCACTGAGATGAGCAAAGCTTGTCAAGTTAGTATTCCATTTACCTTTCTCCATAGCAGCAGCTTCTACCTTGGCACTATGCTTGGACAAAGCGACTACGTTGCCAGGAGAACTGTGACCAAACCCAATAATCACAACATCATCAGTTGCTGTATTTGGGCATGCCGGTTTATCTGAGGCTCTGGCCGGGCTAGGCGGATCAGCAGTTGGACTTGGAGGATTGGCATACGGGCTTGAGAGATCAACATATGAGGATTAGCCGGGTCAGCTCCCGACGGATCAACATCAGTGATCTGACCTTGCGGGACAGGGTCATCCATAACAATGTCAGCATCTCCACCAGCACCTTCTAAAGTCCTCTCCGGTTCAACCTCATTAGTGGGGGCATTGGTCTTTGCTTTCTTGCTCAGTCGGGCTTTTGCGCTGCAATATCAAACAAAGGTTAATACGGTAAACCGGTGTAAGAAGGCAAAAGTTAAAAGATAGCATACTTACCCAGGGACGGTCTTGAGGGGAGGCATTTGAGTAGTTGATGAGTCGCCAGACGAAGAGTTGGAAGTCACCTGATAATTCGAATCAGACGGATTAAGTGGGTATCGGAAGCAACCCGCCAAGGGACAAGATTTATTGGAAGAACAAGAGACCTCTGGACGACGCTTCCGGTTTGGGGTGTCTAGTAAACTGGAGGAAGTGACTTGTTGGCCACTGTGCCGGGTTGTGCGACGACCTTCATGTTGCTGTGTCTTCAAAGAAAATTGTGGATCCAAATGAGCAAGAGGATGTGAGTGTTTCACTTTCCGAACTGCACGACGAAGTTTTTGAACCGGCACATGGTCTGAATTGGAGGAAAGGGAGATTACCTCTACATGGTCAGCACGGCTGGCTTCCGCATCATCCTAATAATAGTCATTGTCAATAAGATGTACGAAAAATGAACCAAGGGAGTCAAGTTCTACCTCTTGTTCCGAGTCATCCATATCTTCGAGCGGATCAGAGGACTCGGCGGTTTTCTTCTTGGCTGACTTCTTGGTGGCTTTGCTCTTGGCACGAAGAGCCCTCGCTGGTTTGTCTTGAGCTTTTGCCGGTTTTTCTTGAGTTTTTCTCTTCCAGAAAGGATCTTTGGCCTGTAAGAATAAACAAAAGGCTATCAGAAAAATGTTAAAGAGAAGACGGATTAAAAACAGAAGGATAAGGTTTCTTCTGGCTGGCGGTTTGTTCTTGGCATAAAAGGGGCATAACCCGTTTTTGCTGCACTCAGCGATCAGTTCATCCAGCATCTTCTTTACGGACTCAGTGACCTCGTCATCAGCCATTGGTAATTCCGTATGCCGTTGAGGATCTTTGACATCCCCGGTGTATTCATGCATTAATCCGGGAAGATGGCTTAAGGGAAGGATACCCCATGAAACCCAGGAACGGACAAGGTCAACGCCAATTAAACCATTTGCAGGGAAAGCCCGGCGTTTACCAAGTTGTGGTGCATATGCTTGTCGTTCTTTGGCAGTGAGCCACTGAGGCAATGGATGACCATTGCTTAGACAGTGAGCACAGTAACCCGGTAGAGGGTTTTCATCAGCAGGAGCGGTGTTCTGACAGTAGAACCATGTTTGATTCCAATCTTTGGGGTGGCTGTGATGTTTGGCATGAGGAAAATTGACTTCTTTCCTTTTGTGAATTGACACTCCACCAAGCTCAGTATTGGGGCCGTTAGAAAATTCAGTGCGGCGGTTCAAGTGGAAGAAGTCCCTGAAGAGTTCAACAGTTGGTTCTTCTTGAAGATAAACTTCGCAGAACACTTGGAAATTGCAAAGATTGGACACAGAATTTGGTCCAATGTCTTGAGGGTGGAGCTGGAAGTTGGCAAGCACATCCCAGAAAAACTTTGAACAAGGAGGGCTAAATCCCCGGTCTAGAAGCTGCATAAATATAACCACTTCTCCATCTTGAGGTTCAGGAGGGCACTCAGGGCCAGGGACTCGCCAATGAATGACCTCCTTCTTGGCTAAAGCGTCGGTCAGAACATACCTATTAAGCTTCTCTTCTTTGATCCGGGAAGGAACCCAATTGCAAGAAGCAAATTGTTTGGCCATTTTTTATGACAAGTTGTAAAGGAAGTTCAACTACCGGTCACGGTTCAAGGTTGATATGCATAAACCGGTGTTAAACCAGTGGATTTAATCAGAGCATGTACGCATGTTAAACCGGATATTGATGCTCAAGTCATGTTGGCGGTTTAAGTAAGGGCTAATGGTACCTGGCAGATTATGATTTTCTACAAAGTTAAACCGCCTATGTTGGAAGAAGCAGAGCTAAAATTCGTTAAGTGCTGAGGAAACAGGTTTCATAAGATGGTATTAGAATTTTGGATCTACCAAGGCCTAGTAAAGAAAATTTTCTGAACCCTAAAATGGTGACAGCGGAATAAAGAGGATCCAGATGGGATCTGCTCGTGATTCTAATGATACTACGGTGAGGCAAAACAAGATTATAGCTTTGGCCGTAGAAGGAAAAGGTTAGGTTGGGCTGGATTCAACAAGACAGTAAAAGAAAGCAAGGGCAAAGTAATAAAGCACGGACGAACACTGATGAACACAGCCGAGTGCTGAAACCCTAATGCAGATCTAGGGTTGAGGGAGAAGGGCTTACCGGGTTCGCAGGAGCAGTGGAGGAAAGCCGTGGATCTCTGATGCGTTCAGGGTGATGCAGCGGCCAGGGATGAGGCAGAGCTTCAAGGTCGATGGTGGCGGCGGAGCTGTCGGGCTTGAGTGGCGAGAGGAAGAAGAAGAAGTGCGGAAGGGGAAACAGAAAAGACCCCAGAGCCTATTTATAAGGCGGATGGATAAAGCAGGCGAGCGTGAGTATCGAGGAGCCGAAGCGGTAAAATGGGGCGCAGCTGTCGCGTCGATCTTCAGAAGATAATTAATGAAGGGAATCTTATAACCTTTTATAACGGAGATGACATCATGACGATTTACTGCATTTTCAGAAGATGACGTCATGGCGGTTTACCAAAATATTACAGGGAGAAGACATCATGGCGGTTTACAAAGACCATAATAAGATGTTCACGGAAGTTTTCTAAGTATTGAAGATTGACATGAACAAGTTCAAATCAATCTGGGGCCTAATGTTGAGGATATAACTACTGAGTGTGAACCACCCAGGAGGGGCCAGTTCACGCTCATCTATATTGAAGCCCATGAAGACTAAGAAGATGGTGTTTCACTGATAAAGCTTAGAGGCCCAGAGCCCAAAGGCGTATTAGGGCCCATAGTTGTAAACCGCCATAGTTGTACAACTTGTATTGTAAGTTAAGGAAAGGGAGAGACCGAGCCGGACACTTATATGAGCCGGCCTCGGGACTCTGTAAACCGGTCGGGCGTCAACCTGTGTATATAAAGGGACAACCCGGCGGCGGTTCAGGAAAAGAAACAACAACTCGAGATCCAGGCAAAGCGTATTCGCTCCCTGGTCATCGAAACCCAAGTAATCCCATCACAACTAGACGTAGGCTTTTACCTTCATCGTAAGGGGCTGAACTAGTATAAAACTCTCATGTCCCTTGTCCGGTTTAACCCCTTCAAGTTAATCTCGTTGCGATGGCTCCACGACTAAGTCCTTCCGTTAGGACATCTGACGTGATATTTCCAACGCAAGCTCAAGACATAGACCATGTAATTGCTTTACTTTAGCACTAAGCGGTAGCGATAGTTATAGAACCAATAGTTGGCGAGACGATAACAAAGTTACAATGGAGATCGAGGTGTCAAGCCGGTGACAATGGAGATCATGACGGTGCTTCGATGATGGAGACCGAAGGCACAGGATGATGATGGACATACCATGTCACATATTTTTTATTGCATGTGATGGTTATCTTTTTTGCATCTTATTTTGCTTAGTACGAAGGTAGCATTATAAGATGATCCCTCACTAAATTTCAAGGTATAAGAGTTCTCCCTGAGTATGCACCGTTGCTATAACTCGTCGTGCCGAGACACCACGTGATGATCGGGTGTGATAAGCTCTACGTTCATATACAACAGGTGCAAGCCAGTTTTGCGCGTGTAGAATACTCAGGTTAAACTTGACGAGCCTAGCATATGCAGATATGGCCTCAGAACACTGAGACCGAAAGGTCGAACGTGCATCATATAGTAGACATGATCAACATAGTGATGTTCACCATTGAAAACTACTCCATCTCACGTGATGATCGGAAATGGTTTAGTTGATTTGGATCACGTGATCATTTAGATGACTAGAGGGATGTCTATCTAAGTGGGAGTTTCTTAAATAATATGATTAATTGAACTTTAATTTATCATGAACTTAGTCCTGATAGTTTTGGCTTGTCTATGTTGTTGTAGATCAATGGCCCGTGCTAACGTTCCCTTGAATTTTAATGCATTCCTAGAGAAAGATAAGTTGAAAGATGATGGTAGCAATTACATGGACTGGGTCCGTAACTTGAGGATTATCTTCATTGCTGCACAAAAGAATTACGTCCTAGAAGCACCGCTAGGTGCAAGGCCTGCTGCAGGAGCAGCTGCGGACATTATGAACGTCTGGCAGAGCAAAGCTGATGACTACACGATAGTTCAGTGCCATGCTTTACGGCTTAGAATCGGGACTTCAAAGATGTTTTGAACGTCATGGAGCATATGAGATGTTCCAAGAGTTGAAGTTAATATTCCATGCAAATGCCCGAGTTGAGAGATATGAAGTCTCCAACAAGTTCTATAGCTGCAAAATGAAGGAGAATAGTTCTGTGAGTGAACACATACTCAAAATGTCTGGGTACCGTAACCACTTCACTCAACTGGGAGTTAATCTTCCTGATGATAGTGTCATTAACAGAGTTCTTCAATCACTGCCACCAAACTATAAAGGCTTTCTGATGAACTATAATATGCAAGGGATGACGAAAACGATTCCCGAGCTCTTCGCATTGCTAAAGGCTGCGGAGGTAGAAATCAAGAAGGAGCATCAAGTGTTGATGGTTAACAAAACCACTAGTTTAAAGAAAAAGGGCAAAGGGAAGAAGGGGAACTTCAGGAAGAATAGCAAGCAAGTTGCTACTCCCGGGAAGCCCAAGTCTGGACCTAAGCCTGAAACTGAGTGCTTCTACTGCAAAGGAAATGGTCACTGGAAGCGGAACTGCCCCAAGTATTTGGCGGATAAGAAGGATGGCAAAGTGAAAGGTATATTTGATATACATGTTATTGATGTGTACCTTACTAATGCTCGTAGTGGCACCTGGGTATTTGATACTGGTTTTGTTGCTCATATTTGCAACTCGAAACAGGGGCTAGAGATTAAACGGAGATTGTCTAAGGACGAGGTGGCCATGGGCGTAGGAAATGGTTCCAAGGTCGATGTGATCACCATCAGCACGCTACCTCTACATTTACCGTCGGGATTAGTTTTAGACCTGAATAATTGTTATTTGGTGCCAGCGTTGAGCATGAACATTATATCTGGATCTTGTTTGATGCGAGACAGTTATTCATTTAAATCAGAGAATAATGATTGTTCTATTTATATGAATAATATCTTTTATGGTCATGCACCCTGGTTGAGTGGTCTATTTTTATTGAATCTCGATCGTGGTGATACACATGTTCATAATATTGAAGCCAAAATATGCAAAGTTGATAATGATAGTCCAACTTATTGGTCTTTTGGAATCACTTGATTATGAATCACTTGGTGCTTGCAAACCATGCCTCATGGGCAAGATGACTAAAACTCCGTTCTCCGGAATAATGAAATGAGCTACTGACTTATTGGAAATAATACATACCGATGTATGCAGACCAATGAGTGTTGAGGCTTGTGAAGGGTATCATTATTTTCTGATCTTCGCAGATGATTTGAGCAGATATGGGTATATCTACTTAATGAAACATAAGTCTGAAACATTGGAAAAGTTCAAAGAATTTCAGAGTGAAGTGGAAAATCATCGTAACAAGAAAATAAAGTTTCTATGATCTGATCGTGAAGGCGAATATTTGAGTTATGGGTTTGGTCTTCATTTGAAACAATGTGGAATAGTTTCGCAACTCATGCCACCTGGAATACCAGTGGTGTGTGAGAACGTCGTAACCGTACTTTATTGGATATGGTGCGATCTATGATGTGTCTTACTGATTTACCGCTATTTTGGAGTTATGCTTTAGAGACGGTTGCATTCACGTTAAATAGGGCACCATCGAAATCCGTTGAGACGAAACCATATGAACTGTGGTTTGGCAAGAAACACAAGTTGTCGTTTCTTAAAGTTTGGGGTTGCGATGCTTATGTGAAAAATCTTCAACCTGATAAGCTCGAACCCAAATCAGAGAAGTGCGTCTTCATGGGATACCCAAAGGAAACTGTTGGGTACACCTTCTATCATAGATACGAAGGCAAGATATTTGTTGCTAAGAATGGGTCCTTTCTAGAGAAGGAGTTTCTGTCGAAAGAAGTGAGTGGGAGGAAAGTAGAACTTGATGAGGTAATTGTACCTTCTCCCGAATTGGAAAGTAGTTCATCACGGAAATTAGTTCCAGTGATTCCTACACCAATTAGTGAGGAAGCTAATGATGATGATCATGAAACTTCATATCAAGTTAATATCGAACCTCATAGGTCATCCAGAGTACGGTCCGTACCAGAGTGGTACGGTAATCCTGTTCTGGAAGTAATGTTACTAGACCATGATGAACCTACAAACTATGGGGAAGCGATGATGAGTCCAGATTCCGTGAAATGGCTTGAGGCCATGAAATCTAAGATGGGATCCATGTATGAAAACAAAGTTTGGACTTTGGTGGACTTGCCCGATGATCGGCAAGCCATAGAAAATATATGGATCTTCAAGAAGAATATTGACGCTGACAGTAGTGTTACTGTCTACAAAGGTCGACTTGTTGCAAAAGGTTTTCGACAAGTTCAAGGAGTTGACTATGATGAGACCTTCTCACCTGTAGCGATGCTTAAGTCTATCTGAATCATGTTAGCAATTGCCGCATTTTATGATTATGAAATTTGGCAAATGGATGTCAAAACTGCATTCCAGAAGGTTTTGTCGATCCAAAGGGTGCTAACAAAGTGTGCAAGCTCCAGCGATACATTTATGGACTAGTGCAAGCCTCTCGGAGTTGGAATATACGCTTTGATAATATGATCAAAGCATATGGTTTTATACAGACTTTTGCGGAAGCCTCTACTTACAAGAATGTGAGTGGGAGCTCTGTAGCATTTCTAATATTATATTTGCATGACATATTGTTGATTTGAAATAATACAGAATTTCTGGATAGCATAAAAGGATACTTGAATAAGAATTTTTCAATGAAAGACCTCGGTGAAGCTGCTTACATATTGGGCATCAAGATCTATAGAGATAGATCAAGACGCTTAATTGGACTTTCACAAAGCACATACCTTGATAAGTATTTGAAGAAGTTCAAAATGGATCAGTCAAAGAAAGGGTTCTTGCCTGTGGTACAAGGTGTGAAGTTGAGTCAGACTCAATGCCCGACCACTGCAGAAGATAGAGAGAAAATGAAAGGCATTCCCTATGCCTCAGCCATAGGTTCTATCATGTATGCAATGCTGTATACCAGACCTGATGTGAGCCTTGCTATAAGTATAGCAGGGAGGTACCAAAGTAACCTAGGAGTGGAGCACTGGACAGCGGTCAAGAAAAACCTGAAATACCTGAAAAGGACTAAGGACATGTTTCTTGTTTATGGAGGTGACAAAGAGCTTGTCGTAAATGGTTACGTGGATGCAAGCTTTGACACTGATCCGGATGACTCTAAGTCACAATCCGGATACGTATTTATATTGAACGGTGGAGCTGTCAATTGGTGCAGTTCCAAGTAGAGCATCGTGGCGGGATCTACATGTGAAGCGGAGTACATAGCTGTTTCGAAAGCAGCAAATGAAGGAGTCTAGATGAAGGAGTTCATATCTTATCTAGGTGTAATACCTAGTGCATCAGGTCCAATGAAAATTTGTTGTGACAATACTGGAGCAATTGCCTTGTCAAAGGAATCTATATTTCACAAAAGAACCAGACAAATCAAGAGACGCTTCAATTCCATCCGCCGTCAAGTCATAGAGGGAGACATAGAGATTTGCAAGATACATACGGATCTGAATGTTGCAGACCCGTTTACTAAGCCTCTTCCACAAGAAAAACATGATCAGCACCAAGACTCCATGGGTGTTAGAATCATTACTTTGTAATCTAGATTATTGACTCTAGTGCAAGTGGGAGACTGAAGGAAATATGCCCTAGAGGCAATAATAAAGTTGTTATTTATATTTCCTTATATCATGATAAATGTTTATTATTCATGCTAGAATTGTATTAACCGGAAAATTAGTACATGTGTGAATACATACACAAAACATAGTGTCCCTAGTATGCCTCTACTTGACTAGCTCGTTAATCAAAGATGGTTGTGTTTCCTAACCATGGACATGTGTTGTCATTTGATAAACGGGATCACATCGTTAGAGAATGATGTGATGGACAAGACCCATTCGTTAGATTAGCATTATGATTGTTACAGTTTTATTGCTACTGCTTTCTTCATGACTTATACATGTTCCTCTGACTATGAGATTATGCAACTCCCGAATACCGGAGGAACACCTTGTGTGATATCAAACGTCACAACTTAACTGGGTGATTATAAAGATGCTCTACAGGTGTCTCCGAAGGTGTTTGTTGGGTTGGCATAGATCAACACTAGGATTTGTCACTCCGTGTATCAGAGAGGTATCTCTGGGCCCTCTTGGTAATGCTCATCACTATAAGCCTTGCAAGCAATGTGACTAATTAGTTAGTTGCGGGATGAAGCATTATGGAATGAGTAAAGAGACTTGCAGTAATGAGATTGAACTAGGTATGATGATACCAACGATCGAATCTTGGGCAAGTAACATACTGTTGACAAAGGGAATGATGTATGTTGTTATGCGGTTTGACCGATAAAGATATTTGTAGAATATGTAGGAACCAATACGAGCATCCAGGTTCCGCTATTGGTTATTGACCGGAGATATGTCTCAGTCATGTCTACATAGTTCTCGAATCTGTAGGATCCACACGCTTAACATTCGATGACGATTTGTATTATGAGTTATGTGATTTGATGACTGAAGTTTGTTCGGAGTCCCGAATGAGATCACGGACATGACGAGGAGTCTTGAAATTGATATATTGGAAGGTTACATTGGGACACTGGAATGGTTCCAGAGTGATTCGGGTATTTTTCGGAGTACCGGGAGGTTAACAGACCCCCCCCCCTCCGGGGGGGGGAGGTAAGTAGTGGGCCTTCATGGGCTTAGTGGAAAGCGGAGGAGGGCCGCAAGGGTGGCCGCATGCCCCCCCCCATGGCAAGTTTGAATTGGACTAGGGAGGGGGCGGCGCCCCCTCTTTCCTTCTCCCTCTCCTCCTCCTTGCCTCCCTCCCCCTCTTGGAAAAGGAAGGGGAGTCCAACTAGGATTGGGAATCCTAGTTCGACTCCCCCTATGGCGCGCCCCTCCTGGCCGACGGCCTCCTCCTCTCCCTCCTTTATATACGTGGCCAGGGGGCACTCCAAAGAAGGACAAACAATCTCTTAGCCGTGCGCAGTGCCCACTCCACAGTTTAGCACCTCGGTCATATCGTCATAGTGCTTAGGCGAGATCGGCGCCGGTAAGTTCATCATCATCTTCGCCACACCATCATGCTGACGGAACTCTCCCTCATCCTCAACTAGATCAAGAGCACGAGGGACGTCACCGTACTGAACGTGTGTTGAACACGGAGGTGTCGTATGTTCGGTACTTGGATCGGTTGGATTGTGAAGACGTTCGACTACATCAACCACGTTACTAAATGCTTCCGCTTTCGGTCTACGAGGGTACGTGGACACACTCTCCCGTCTTGTTGTTATGTAGCTCCTAGATAGATCTTGAGTGATCGTAGGAATTTTTTTGAATTACTATGTTCCCCAACATGAGGTGCGCAAGGCTCTGTTTTGGATCAGGGACATGAAGGCACCCGGCCCGGACGGCCTGCATGCAATTTTCTTCCAGAGGTTTTGGCATATCCTTCGAGATGAGCTTACTAATGAGGTTCTTGATGCAATTAATAACAAGAAAATCCCAAATGGATGGAATCAAATAAACATTGTTTTGATCCCAAAGGTAGAAAGTCTAGAGGTAATCAATCAATATAGTCCAATTAGTCTATGCAACGTTGTCTATAAGATCATATCCAAAATGTTGGCTAATAGACTAAAGAAGATTCTACCAGAAGTGATTTCCCCAACACAAAGTGCTTTGTGCCGGGTAGACTGATTACAGATAATGTGTTGGTGGCTTATGAGTGTTTTCATGCAATAAAAAGGAAGACCCATGGGTCCAATGGGTACTGTGCAGTCAAGCTGGATATGCTATAGGCATACGATAGAGTTGAATGGTTTTTTTAAACAGATGATGGTGAAGTTGGGGTTTCATTCGTAGTGGGTTGATCTGATAATGGAATGTGTCGGGGATATACCCTGCGGTATGACTTGGACCCGGCTGGGACTTGGCGTTTCATTGGTAACCCGCTGGAGGATTGACGACATACGAGTTTGGCGGCTCACTCGTCTGACGACTTACGAGCCTGGCGACTCACTAATGGCCCCGACAGCGGGTCAGTTAGAGGACTAGGCCCAAGGCCCAGAAGGCCGGCTCATGTTATGGTGGGCCGGTTTAAGAGGAAAGCATAAGGAATATTCCCTTTCAAAGGAAGCAAGACTAGGACTCCACTTGTAATAGAGTAATCCTAATCCTACTAGGACTAGTCATGTAACCCGCCCCTTCAACTTATATAAGGAGGGGCAGGGCACCCCAAGAGGGACAAGCGAACAATAACCTCTAAGGCTAGACACAACTAAGAGGAGAGTCAGTTTATGCAGCGACTCCCTCATGAGCATAATGAAACCTAGCTACAAACAACATGTAGGGCTATTACCGGATGATGTTTCCCGGGGCCCGAAGTTGTCTAAATCCTTGACTTGTGTGTTGATCCGCCTCGCGTCTCTCATCCCGATCAACCCCTCTCAAGCTACCACATAGATGAGTTGGTCTCACGACTAAGTCCTCACACTAGGACATCTGCCGTGACAAATCCACGAAAGAAGGCGCCCAACGTGGGGCCTGCGCACGATGGTGTTGAGTTCTTGGAGGGACCTTTCCCAGGGATCGAGAAGTTCGTGATTTTTCGGATGAAGAAGAGCCAGCTTTGAAAGATCTGCATCAAACTTCAAGTTCATCAGTCCAGATTTATGATTATGGTATTTTCTGCTATGGATCCGCCAAGGTCCGATTATTATTGCATAGAAGATCAGCAGTTGTTCACAATGGATCAAATCCCGTAATGGTTCATCAGAAGTATTAAAAGGAGTTTTTGATATGCAATGCTCGGGAAGGGCCATGACCCGGAATGGAGACAGTTATGATGGGAAGTCAACGACCACGATCTGAATTCGCCGACTCCGAACTGCAGCAGGTTTGACCCAGAGTCGCCGGCTTCACCTCACCCCTGCGGCATCGGATTGGCCTCGTTTTTAGTTGAGAGCCGTTGGGCCTCATCCCGAACACCTCCTCCTTCTCGGCCTAAAGTCGGAACCTCTCTGTCGTGGATTTGTCACGGCAGATGTCCTAGCGAAAGGACTTAGTCGTGGAGCCATCGCTATGAGTTTACTTGAAGGGGTTAAAGCGGACACAAAGACACGAGGGTTTTATACTAGTTCGGCCCCTTCTATGAAGGTAAAAGCCTACGTCTAGTTGTGATGGAATTGATATGATCTCGATGGCTAGGGAGCAAACAAGCTTCGCCTAGGCTCGAGTTGTGGTTGTCTATCTTGAACCGCCGCCGGGTCGTCCCCTTATATACACGGGTGACGCCCGTCGGTCCATAGAGTCCTAACCAGTTCATACTCGTATTCCGGTTGGTATCTCTCTATTCCTTACTTACACTACAAGTCATACATCAGGCCGGTTTACGGCTACATGTTCTAACCGACTACAGGCCTTGGGCCTTCATCTGTTTACGCCACTAATGAGGTTAACCCGGCCCAAGTAGGCCGGTTTACGCCTAGTGGTAATATCCCCAACATTAGGCCCCAGATTGATTTGAACTGGTTCATGTCAATCCTTCACACCATCTTGCGTCTTGGATATCTTCTGTTAATTGGCAAATCTCCATGTCGTCATCATTTTTGGTTGCTGTAAACCGGCATGACTTCATCAGTTTTGGTTACTGTAAACCGGCATGACGTCATTATGAAATCCATAATGCCCTCTTAATGACAGCTCCTGGATTCGCGCGTTTGACCTAGCTCGGTTGCCTTATAAATAAGACCGAAGGGTCATTTCCTTTCTCTTCCCCTTCGTCCCTTCTTCTTCTTCTTCCTCACGTCGCGGGCTTTGGAGCTCCGCCACCACCGTCGTCTTCTGCCTCGTCTCGGGCCGCTGCATCAACCTGAACGTACCAGAGTGTTGCGGCGTCTTTCCGCATCTTCTCCGTTCCCGGTAAGTTCTCTCTCCTTCTTAACCTAGATCTATTCTTAGGGTTCCATGTTCTTGCTATGTTCATTGCGCGTTCATAGCTGTTCTCTGACCTTGAATGCATCTGTGAACTCTTGTTGTGCTAAGTAGCGATCCCTTTAGCATCCGCTTGCTATTTCTCATCCAAGCTCATAGATCTCCCGCACATATCCGCTCAATGGTTCACTTCTGTTTCCGCCCTAGTCTTTGAAATATTTCCTGTTTTTGTGAGCTTGCTGTAGATCCGCGGCTGTAACACGATTTTGTGAAATTTGTTTCTGCATAACTAGTTATCCATAGTTTCAATTGCTTCCGATGGTTAGGCCAGGCGGTTTAACTTCACCATAGAGAAAAAATTGCTAAACCGGTATATATGTCATTAGTCCCCTGGTTGAACTGCCAGAATCCATCTGATGCCGCGTTGTAGAAGACCGGTTTATGGCTACTGCCTCCGGTTTACCGTAATTAGATCAACACCTTTTTATTCGGCATGTCCTTGAACCGGATCACCTATTTCTTGTAGATCTCGTCATGGCCAAACAAGTGTACGAGTGCAACTGGGTTCCCTCCCGTGTCACAGAATCACAGCTGGACGATCTAGTCCTGATCGGCGCTTTGGATAGCAAAGATACTATTCACTGGAGGGTTCCCGGAGATGAATGTCCTCCCATGCCCCAGGAAGGAGAGGTCGTGGTCTTCGCAGATCACATGGCCCGGGGCTTCAAACCGCCCGACTCTAAATTTCATCGGGATGTGTTAGCCAACTTTCAACTCCGTCCACAGGATACTGGCCCCAACTCCGTCACCAATCTATGTCACTTTCAAGTACTTTCTGAGGCATACCTTCAAGAGGAGCCTTCAGTCAAGTTATTTAGAGATCTCTTTCATCTAAACCGCCCTACTGAATTCACCGACGGCCCTAATACTGAACTGGGCGGTATGGCCATTCGGAAGAGGAAGGAAATCACCTATACCCACGTCAAACTCCATACTCACCCCAAGGAGTGGAACGCAACTTGGTTTTATTGCAAGGATACCTCCCCTGACAATGAAAATCCCTTGCCTGGCTTCCGTCCGGAACGGCTCAGCAACACTCACCCTTTTCCACAAAGGCTAAGCGCCAAGGAGAGAATTAAATATGCCCCTCAACTGTCCAAGCTCCGGGCCTTCATGGCCAATGGTTTAACAGGAATAGACCTTGCACGCTGCTGGATATCATGGAGCATTCTGCCTCTAAGCCGGCGCCCTGGTTTGATGTGCGAATATACTGGCAGTGTCGATGACCCACTCCGACATATCAAAATCCAGGTCTCCGACGACGAAGTCACAGAATCTGTAAAGAAGATGTTGAATGAACCGGAGCACCTCTGTGCTCAAACCGGTCTGCTTCCTTACTGCACCACCAACGAACCGCCAGCGGTAAGATTTTACTTGCTTTATTATTGAACCTATTACTGCTTTATCTGTCTGACCTTTAATTATTGTTGATCCAGAGTGATAATCCGTTTTGGAGCAAGAAGCTTTCACAAGATAAAACGGAGAAGGCAGGGCGGCCAACCCGGCCCAAGACCAAGGCTATCAAGAAACCAGCTCGTAAAAGAAAGACCACCGCTTCATCTGACCCAGCCATTGATGATGATGTGGGTAATCCGGATCTTGAGGTAGAACTTGATTCACTTGGCTTACTTTTTACCCGCCTTATTGATGATGATGCTTGTCAGGATGACGCTGAGGCCAGCAATGCGGGCTTCGTTGAGGTAACTATTCTCTCTTCTGATTCAGAAATCTTGCCTTTGCCAAAATCTCGCCGGACAAACCGGAAAGTTAAATTTTCTCATCCTCTTGCTTATTTGGATCCCAACTTTCTTATGAAGACCCAGCAACACAAAGCTCGCCGCACAACCCGGCACAGCGGCCAGGTAGTTACTTCTGCCGGTTTACCGAACAGTCCGGTTCGAAAACGCCGCACCCAGGTCTCCGACCTTTTTATTGATTTAAATCCTAAAGCGGGTTTCTTCCGTCAACCTCTTAATCCATCCGACTCCGATTACCAGGTCACTTCTCATTCATCGTCTGGTGAATCGTCGGCCACCCAGCTACCACCTTTGAAAACAGTTGCTGGGTAAGTTAAACCAAACATATGCTTCCAGTATACTGCGCAATGGCTTACGCTTTTCCTTGACTTTTTATTTTTCTTTCAGGGCTAAACCGAAACCAAGCAAGAAGGCCCACCTGGATAGAGCGGCTGAAGAAGATGTGGCCCCAGAACATGACCAAGCACCGGATCATGAAGTGTTTACTTGTGAAGATATCCCCAATGATCCTCCTCTGCAAGACGACGTTATCCCTGAAGAAGGTCTTATTAATACTCCAGCCTCTGCTAATCCGCCTGCCAGCTCTGTCCAGATTGAGAAATCCCACACTCCTGCTGACAAACCAGCCGCGCCAACCCAAACCGGCGAGTCAAAAGATGATGATGTTGTGATTACCGGCGTAGGCCGCTCTGAACCCGGGAATCCTGCCACCCTTACCAGGCATACCATCAAAGAGGATTCTTCCCCTTTGAACAAAGGAAAATGGGATGTTGAATTAGAGACATACGCCGCTCTGAATGCTCAAGATCTTCACTTTGGCTATTTAAACCGGCTTTACACTAGCCGTGACTGTGAAGCTGGCTTGGTCAAAATGATGAGGGATAAATTTGAGGTAAATTCCTTCTTTCCTTTCCGCCATTGCATTCATCCTTGTAACCCCCAAGGGCCGGTTTGTGACCATGGTCAAACCGGGACTTGATCCTGAACATTTTTGAAATCCGTCGGCATAACCCTCGAGGGCCGGTCTAACTTACCATAAGTAAACCGGGGCTCAAAAATAAAAAGCTGTCCATATAACATAACTTGATCAAATAGCTATTAGCCCCCAAGTGCCAAGTTGAATACTTGTATTGAGCTTGGGACTTTGTAATCTAGCAATATACAAAAAATTGAAGGTGCATTAGCCCCCAAGTATCAGGCATATAACTTTGTTATGTGGTTGATACTTCCATTTCTTGGATCGTCTGTGCAAAGCTTAAAATGCCATCTGTATGCAGGCTGAGGTGAAAATCAAGGAGGACCGGATTGCCGATTTGCAGGAGGCCCTGAAAACCCAGCAGGCTGAAACAGATAAGGCCAAGCAAGAATTAACCAGCGCTTTGAGCACTGCTGAACGGCTGAAAGAAGGCTTCAAGAAAGAGCGGGCGGACTGGGCCACTGAGAAGGCCGGTTTAACCAAAAGAGCGGAAAATGCTGAAGCGGCCCTTAAACCGGTGGTGGATGAACTGACGGCCGTACAGCGGCAAATACACTCCATGACTACTGCAATCTTTGGTAAGCTCCTTGTAACTTTTGTGATAAATTTGAATCTGCTGTATCGTAAATCCGGTTTGAGACCCTTCCAATCTTGTTGTAGGCACACGTATTGGGCACTTAGGAAATGATGTGCGGAAGAAATTGAAAGCTGCCTACACCTTGGTGGAACAATTGTATACCGGAGCCCAACGGATCATCACCACAGCTTCTCACAACAACCCGGCACCCTCTTTAATCCAGGACACTCTAAGCAAGTTGTCAATGCTTCCAGCCCGGATTGAAGAGCTAAAAAAATCCGCTGCCCGAACTGGAGCCATCAATGCCTTAATCCAGGCAAAGGCATGGGTGCCCGACTTTGATCCTGTGGAAGCAGCTCAAGGCTATCCCAGTCTGAAAGAAGATGGCTCTGAATTCAACGAAGAAGATTTAAGGGCCATAAACCATGCAGTGCGCCCGCTGGCTTGCCAGCTAGCTGAAGAGGCAGATTTGACGCATTATCAAGCGCAATATAATAATCAAAAGGCCCTGATATTGAACCATCTTCCCTGATCCATGAAGAGGCTGTTTTCCAAGCTTTAATGGGAATCGACTGGACCACTGTTGATTTCCAGCCAATGGGTAGAGACGAGGAAGCTGAAGCGGCGGAGGATGAGGAGCAGGCTTGAACCGGAAGCCGGTTTGAAGAGCTATTTACAACATCCTTCCACAAAAACAATGATTTTGTTTGAGCACCATGCTGCCTTGTAATAGGATAGTTAAAACTTCTGCCTGGAATATGCCTTCGTGCATAAATACTGAAGCTTTTGCTTGAAAAACTTTAATTCATATTTCCTGCAATCAGAAAAATTTGAACTTCGGTGGCGGTTATACCGTCAGCCGGATTATAATCTTGATATGTGTATCAGTAATATAACAAATAGATGATACATAAATACCTGCCATGTTTGAGCATAAAGCTGGCTTTAGCCAAGCCTGAAGCGGTGGTTTTATAAACCATTACCGTCAAAAAGGGAGAAAGTAGCTCCCGTACAAACCGTACTGACTTAATACGAGCCCCCTGGTTACTCCATGATGTTAATAGGGAAAAGGTAAACCAGGCAGACTCCTCCGGGTTTAAAGGGGGATCAAAAATCATTGGCTGAACCGGAAAAATATGCTTGTTGACATAAAAGAAATCCAACAAAAGCAAAGAACAAACAAACCATGAAAACAACATGGAAACAAAGGCAATGATAAAAACCATTTGCAAAAATATGCTATACTGAGCTGTTCAGATGGTATTACCATGGTCGGACAGGATCAAGGCCCCCAATAGGAGTGACAATGATTCAAGTCAGCTAGGTCCCCAAATGACTCGTGGCATATATGCCAGATCAAGAGGCGTGACAATGGTTCGGGTTCGACCATGCCCCCAAGTGATTTTGTGGGCATAGGCCGACCAAGAGGCGTGACTGGTTCAGACTTGACCATGTCCCCAAATGATCTCGTGGCTGTCGCCTATCAAAGGGTGTTCGTTGGTTCGGACACGAGCAAGGCCCCCAGTGATATATAAAAAACAAATGTCAAGGGGTAAACCGGAGGCCGCTTTAAACAGAACCACTCCGTGTAACCTCGCATGATGAGAAAGATAGAGACCCCGCTTTAGCTGAGGCTCCGGTTTGATATATCAAAGATAATATATACATTGTCATGATATGTACATAGATAGAGCCGATGGCTCGAGTATAGTAAGGCCGAAGATGAGCTATATTCCACGGCCTGTTGGTCTCCTCCTCTGATGTACGTGAGTCTTGATGCCCTCGAATATCAATCAGATAGTATGACCCGTTGTGCAAATTCTTGCTGACCACGAAAGGTCCCTCCCAAGGTGGGGATAACTTGTGCATATCCGTTTGATCTTGGATGAGTCGAAGCACCAAATCTCCTTCTTGAAAAGTTCTGGTTCTAACCCGGCGACTGTGATAGCGACGAAGATCTTGCTGGTAAATCGCCGAACGGGCAGCCGCTATATCACGCTCCTCGTCCAATAGGTCCACAGCGTCTTGCCGTGCTGTCTCATTGTCTGCTTCAACATAAGCTGCCACACGAGGCGAATCGTGCCGGATGTCACTAGGGAGAACTGCCTCTGCTCCATAGACCATGAAAAATGGCGTGTATCCTGTGGACCGGTTTGGCGTAGTATTGATACTCCATAATACAGATGGTAGCTCTTCAACCCAACATCCTGGTGTTCTTTGCAATGGGACCAAAAGCCGGGGTTTGATGCCCCGCAAGATTTCCTGATTAGCTCGTTCTGCCTGTCCATTGGACTGGGGGTGTGCCACTAACGACACGTCAAGTCGGATGTGCTCACGTTCACAGAACTCCTTCATAGCGCCCTTGGATAAATTGGTACCATTGTCAGTAATGATACTGTGTGGAAAACCAAACCGGAAAATCACCTTCTTGATGAACTGCACCGCTGTTGCTGCATCACACTTGCTGACAGGCTCCGCTTCAACCCACTTGGTAAATTTGTCAACTGCCACCAAAAGGTGGGTTTTCTTATCCTTGGATCTTTTAAAAGTCCCAACCATATCCAGCCCCCAAGTTGCAAACGGCCATGCTATTGGGATCATCCTCAATTCTTGAGCCGGCACATGAGCACGCCTTGAAAATTTCTGACATCCATCACATCGTTTAACCAAGTCCTCCGCATCAGCATGCGCTGTCAACCAGTAGAACCTGTGAGGAAACGCCTTTGCCACCAGAGACTTTGAACCGGCATGGTGTCCACAATCCCCTTCATGGATTTCTCTTAAGATTTCACAGCCTTCCTCAGGAGAAACACAACGTTGAAACACCCCTGATACACTGCAATGATGTAATTCACCATTGACAATCGTCATAGACTTGGATCGCCGGACTATCTGCCTGGCCAGAATCTCATCCTCTGGTAACTCTCCCCGGTTCATGTACGCAAGATAAGGAACTGTCCAATCCGGAATAACATGCAGGGCTGCCACCAATTGAGCCTCCGGATCAGGGATAGCCAAATCCACCTCACCTGGGAGCTTGACTGACGGGTTGTGCAACACGTCCAAAAAGATGTTAGGCGGGACCGGTTTACGCTGAGAGCCCAACCGGCTTAAAGCATCCGCCGCTTCATTCTTCCGACGGTCCACATGATCCACTTGATAACCCTTGAAACAACCTGCAATATTATCCACTTCCCGACAATATGTAGCCATGAGCGGGTCCTTAGAATCCCAAGTGCCAGACACCTGTTGAGCCACTAGGTCCGAGTCACCAAAGCACTTAACCCGGCTTAAATTCACCTCTTTAGCCATCCGGAGACCATGGAGCAAAGCTTCGTACTCAGCTGCATTATTAGTACAAGGGAACATTAAGTGGAGAACATAACAAAACTTATCACCTCGTGGGGAAGTTAATACGACTCCAGCCCCCGAGCCTTCCAATTGCCTGGATCCGTCAAAATGAATAGTCCAATATGTGTGATCCGGCTTCTCCTCTGGTGCTTGTAACTCCGTCCAGTCATTGATGAAATCAACAAGCGCTTGAGACTTCACGGCCGTCCGAGGCATGTACTTCAGTCCGTGTGGCCCAAGCTCTATAGCCCACTTGGCAATCCAGCCAGTCGCCTCCCGGTTCTGTATAATATCACCCAAGGGAGCTGAGCTGACCACTGTGATGGGGTGCCCTTGAAAATACTGCTTCAACTTCCGACTGGCCATAAAAACTCCATAGACCAGCTTCTGCCAATGCGGATACCTTTGCTTGGATTCAATAAGCACCTCGCTGATATAATAAACCGGCCGCTGAACCGGATATTCCTTGCCTGCCTCTTTGCGTTCCACCACAATAGCCACGCTAACTGCCCGAGCATTGGCCGCTACGTATAATAATAGTGGCTCCTTGTCGACCGGAGCCGCAAGAACAGGCGGATTGGCTAACTGCCGCTTCAGGTCCTCAAATGCCTCATCAGCAGCTGGACTCTAGACGAAATTGTCTGTCTTCCTCGGCATTTGGTACAAAGGGATAGCCTTCTCCCCGAGGCGGCTGATAAACTGGCTCAGCGCAGCGATTCGGCCCGCCAAACGCTGAACATCGTTGATACACTTCGGTTTAGCTAGGGATGTAATAGCCGCAATCTTCTCCGGATTAGCCTCAATTCCTCTGTTAGACACCAGGAAACCCAGTAACTTGCCTGCCGGAACACCAAAAACACACTTGGCCGGATTAAGCGTCATCTTGTAAGCTCGCAAGTTGTCAAAGGTCTCCTTCAAATCATCCACCAGCGTCTCCTTCTGTCTTGATTTTACTACAATATCATCCACATAGGCGTGCACATTGCGGCCGATCTGCTCATGCAGGCAATTCTGTACACACCATTGATAGGTGGCTTGGGCACTCTTCAGCCCGAAGGGCATAGATACATAGCAGAAGGCTCCAAAGGGAGTAATAAATGCTGTTTTCTCCTGGTCCTTAACCGCCATTTTGATCTGATGATATCCAGAGTATGCATCCAAAAAACTCAAACGCTCACAACCCGCCGTGGCATCAATGATCTGGTCAATACGGGGGAGGGCAAAAGGATCTGCCGGACAGGCTTTGTTAAGATCTGTGTAATCCACACACATACGCCAAGTGCTGTTTTTCTTAAGAACCAGCACCGGATTAGCAAGCCACTCTGGATGGAACACCTCAATAATAAAACCAGCTGCTAAAAGCCTGGCCACTTCCTCTCCGATGGCTTTGCGTCTTTCTTCGTTAAACCGGCAGAGGAACTGTTTCACTGGTTTATACTTAGGATCCACATTAAGAGTGTGCTCAGCGAGTTCCCTCGGTACACCTGGCATGTCAGACGGCTTCCATGCAAAAATGTCCCGATTCTCACGGATGAACTCGATGAGCACGCTTTCCTATTTGGGATCCAGGTTGGCACTGATAGTGAACTGCTTGGATGAATCGCCGGGCACGAAGTCAACAAGCTTGGTCTCAGCTGCCGATTTGAACTTCAGATCTGAATCATGCTCTGTATTTGGCTTCTTTAAAGGGGTCATATCCGCCGGATCAACATTGTCCTTATAATACGTCAACTCCTCCATGGCATAGACTGACTCTGCATAAGCCGCATCACCTTCCTCACATTCCAAAGCGACCCTACGGCTCCCATGAACCGTTATGGTCCCCTTGTAACCCGGCATCTTGAGCTGCAAGTAGATATAACAAGGCCGCGCCATGAACTTGGCGTAAGCCGACCGGCCAAACAAGGCGTGATACGGGCTCTGGATCTTCACCACCTCAAATGTTAGTTTTTCCGACCGGGAGTCGTGCTCGTCCCCAAAGGCCACATCCAGGGCTATCTTACCAACAGGATATGCAGATTTGCCAGGCACCACACCATGGAACACCGTATTCGACGGTCTGAGATCTTTGTCTGTTAAACCCATGCGGCGGAATGTCTCATAGTACAATATGTTAATACTGCTTCCTCCATCCATGAGTACCTTGGTAAATTTATAACCCCCCACCTGAGGGTCTACCACTAATGCTAGTTGGCCCGGATTATCAACCCGGGGCGGGTGATCCTCTCTACTCCACACGATAGGCTGCTCCGACCAGCGCAAGTAACGTGGTAAGGCCGGTTCAACAGAATTCACCACTCGCCTGTGGAGTTTTCGGTCACGTTTATCCAAACTAGTTGTGAAAACATGATACTGCCCATTGTTCAATTGTTTTGGCTGGCTCTGATAACCCGACTGCTGCTGCTGCTGCTGGTTGTTCTGATTATTCTGGTGATTGTGACCGCCCTGATTGCGACCTGAACCGGATACTCCATCGTGATCCGGCCCGTGGAAATCGGATCCTGAACCGCCACCTGATCCGTGATCATACCGGAAAGCATTAGAGTTTTTGAATTCCTGCATGATATAACAATCTTTCCAAATATGGTTAGCCGGCGCCTCCTTCGTCCCGTGCTTCGGGCAAGGCTGATTCAACAAATAGTTCAAACGGCTTGCGTTAGGATTGGGAGCCCCATTACGATTTGCCGCTTTACCTCTGCGCCGCTGCCCCCTGTCCTGTGCATTAGTGTTGGCCACAAAGTCCACGCTGCCATCCGCTTTGCGCTTGCCTCCGTTTCCATGACCCGCTAGCTTGTACTGCTGCTGTTTGGAGTTGCTATTCTTCTTTCCTTTCCCTGCTTCATCATCATTAGGCTCGGGATCCTTGGTACTGTCCGAATCGGCATACTTCACTAAAGCGGCCATGAGGGTTCCCATGTCATTACAGAACTGCTTCATGCGTCCCAACTTCAATTTTAGAGGCTCAAACCGGCAGTTGCCTTCCAGAGTTAAGATCGCAGAGTCAGCATTAATCCTGTCAGACGAGTGCAAAATTTCCAAAACGCGGCGCACCCAACGGGTCGTTGATTCTCCTTCCTCCTGGACACAAGCCGCCAGGTCTACTATGGACTTGGGCTGCTTACAGGTATCCTTAAAATTCTGTATAAACCGGGCCCGCAACTGGGCCAATGAGCTGATAGAATTGGGTGGTAGGCTCTTTAACCAAGTACGAGCCGTGCCCTCAAGCATCATGGTGAAGTATTTTGCACATGCGGCCTCATCCACGTCCAGCATTTCCATGGCCATCTCATAACTCTCTACCCATGCTTCAGGGGGTAAATCAGCGGTGTAATTCGGCACCTTGCGTGGACCCTTGAAATCTTTGGGCAGGCGCACATTACGTAAAGCAGGGATCAAGCAAGGCACTCCCAAAGCGGATGTGATTCCTGGTCCGGCAAAGGTGGTAGAACGAACCGGTGTAAGTTGGCCCGCATTATCCTGTGCTGCTAACTCAGCCTCCCTTTGTGCCCGGGCCCGGTCCACCACATCCTGAGCATCGCCAACACCACCTGCCGGGTCATTACCACGGGCCGCTCCACGGCCTCGCGCATTGCTTGATATGGCCGGTTCATCCATGCGCCTGCTATAGCTCCGGCTCGGACGGGGCGTAGAATGAATCCGATCACGGCTGTATGAGTATGCCTCCTGCTGAATCAGCGCAGTCCGGAGAAGCTCCTTAACCCGACGCGTCTCTATCGCTTGCGGAGAATCCCCTTCGACTGGGATGGCCTCTAACCGTGCAGCGGCCGCAACAAGGTTGTCCATAGGATTCGAATAATGACCCGGGGGCGTCTGGACCGGCGGAGGAACCACAATGTTTTGGTGAGCAGGTTCCATCAGGAGAGGTTGGACCGTCGCCCCTGGTCCTGGTGCCTCAATCCGGTTTGTCTCTGGGTACTGCGGCGGATTACTGGGTCCAGCTCCTGGAGTGTGAAAGAGATTTCGGGGGTCAAACCCTAACGGCAGGCGTGATCTGTGCTTCCGCTTCAAAACCTCCTGTGATGCATTCTGGTCAAGCATGAGCTTATAGGCCTGGGCGTCCAAAGCGGCCCGCTCTGCCGCCATCCTGTCCTTCTCTGCCGCCAGATCCGCTTTGGCTCGCGCGATCTGTTCTTTCACCTTTGCAATTTCTGCATCATGAGCCTCCTGATCCGCCGGATTGGCTTCCACCATAAGCGCGGCCAGTGCGTCAAACAGGTCGGATAGGACTTGAACCGGCAGGCGCATAAGGCCTCCTGCCCCTGCTGCCGCTGCCGCTGCCGATCCGGAGAGCATTCCTGCGGCGGTCGAAGAGTGATTCGCCGCCTGTGTGCCGGCCATGAATACTCCAACCCGGTTGACCTGGCCCGGGGGGTCCGGAATACTGTCGCCATCGGAACATCCCCTAATCTGGTCGTCTTGCAACTGGTACAGCGATTCGGTCTCTCCGGTCGAGGACTCGTCATCGGAATAGACGACGGTCTCACTACCGTGTTCTGATTCGTCCTCACGCTCTCCTTCGTGGACGACTCCAACGAAGACATGCTTCACGGCCGGTTTAGCCCAGGTAGATCTCGCACGCTGAGCCGTCTCGATGAGGTTGGTGCAGATGTCCGGCTCAGGCCCAGGCTCACCGATTTTGCCAATGAAAATGTGTATGCCACCAAAGGGGACCCGGTACCCGTACTCGATCGAATCGGCCTCGGGACCCCATCCTGCGTCGTCGATGTAGATCCTGCCCCGACGACTCTTGGTCATCCGGCCCACAACATAGCCTTCGCGTCCCTTGAGCTTGCCCTCCAAGATCGTTAAACCATCATGCGATAGCCCCACGGTGGGCGCCAATTGTCGTGGATTTGTCACGGCAGATGTCCTAGCAAAAGGACTTAGTCGTGGAGCCATCGCTACGAGTTTACTTGAAGGGTTTAAAGCGGACACAAAGACACGAGGGTTTTATACTAGTTCGGCCCCTTCTATGAAGGTAAAAGCCTACGTCTAGTTGTGATGGAATTGATATGATCTCGATGGCTAGGGAGCAAACAAGCTTCGCCTAGGCTCGAGTTGTGGTTGTCTGTCTTGAACCGCCGTCGGGTCGTCCCCTTATATACACGGGTGACGCCCGTCGGTCCATAGAGTCCTAACCGGTTCATACTCGTATTCCGGTTGGTATCTCTCTATTCCTTACTTACAATACAAGTCATACATCAGGCCGGTTTACGGCTACATGTTCTAACCGACTACAGGCCTTGGGCCTTCATCTGTTTACGCCACTAATGAAGTTAACCCGGCCCAAGTAGGCCGGTTTACGCCTAGTGGTAATATCCCCAACACTCTCCGATTCTCCGGTCTCTCTCCGAATCACCCTCGGGTCTCTACAACCATCCGCGCTATGACCCTCGCTTTCGAGCTGAGCCACTTCATCTCGTTCTCGAACCGCAATGCTCCATCTCCCCCGTCCTGAGCCACCTGCACCGGCTAACCGCCGCCTTCGCGCTCAAGACGCTCACCGGCTCGCCACACACATCAACCTCCGTCACGAGTCATCACCCATTCACCCATGGGCTCTACTTCCACTTTGGCTTTGTTGCCACCCCTGCAAGTCGCCGGCATGGCCTCGCTTTCAAGTGGCCAATGTGGCCTAGCCACTGACCTGCAGTTGCAAAGACCGCCCTCACCGCTCTGAGCGGCCGTGGCCTATGGCTCCTCGCCGGCCCATGGCCGCGCTCCGGTCTCCCAAGCTGCCCACACGCTGCTATGTCTTGAGCTTGCGTTGGTTTGCCTTGAAGAGGAAAGGGTGATGCAGCAATAGTAGCGTAAGTATTTCCCTCAGTTTTTGAGGATCAAGGTATCAATTCAGTAGGAGGCTCCTCAAAAGTCCCACGCACCTACACAAACAAACAAAGAACTCGCAACCAACGCAATAAAGGGGTTGTCAATCCCTTCATGGCCACTTGCAAAAGTGAGATCTAATAGAGATAGTATGATAAGATAAATATATTTATGGTATTTTATAATATAGATGCAAAAAGTAAAGATGCAAATAAAAGTAGATTGGAAGCAAATATGATAAGAGATAGACCCGGGGGGGCATAGGTTTCATTAGAGACTTCTCTCAAGATAGCATAAGTATTACGGTGGGTGAACAAATTACTGTCGAGCAATTGATAGAAAAGCGAATAGTTATGAGATTATCTAGGCATGATCATGTATATAGGAATCACGTCTGCAACAAGTAGACCGACTCCTGCCTGCATCTACTACTATTACTCCACACATCGACCGACTCTTGCCTGCATCTAGAGTATTAAGTTCACAAAGAATAGAGTAACGCATTAAGCAAGATGACATGATGTAGAGGGATAAACTCATGCAATATGATATAAACCCCATCTTTTTATCCTCGATGGCAACAATACAATACGTGCCTTGCAACCCTTTGTGTCACTGGCTAAGGACACCGCAAGATTGAACCCAAAGCTAAGCACTTCTCCCATGGCAAGAAAGATCAATCTAGTAGGCCAAACCAAACTGATAATTCGAAGAGACTTGCAAAGATAACTCAATCATACATAAAAGAATTCGGAGGAGATTCAAATATTTCTCATAGATAAACTTGATCATAAACCCACAATTCATCAGATCTCGACAAACACACCGCAAAAAGAGATTACATTGAATAGATCTCCACAAGAGAGGGGGAGAACAGTGTATTGAGATCCAAAAAGAGAGAAGAAGCCACCTAGCTAATAACTATGGACCCGAAGGTCTGTGGTAAACTACTCACAACTCATCGGAAGGGCTAGGGTGTTGATGTAGAAGCCCTCCATGGTCGATTCCCCCTCCGGCAGAGCGCCGGCGAAGTCTCCAAGATGGGATCTTGCGGATACAGAAGGTTACGGTGGTGGAAATTGTGTTTCGGGTGCTCCCTGGATGTTTTCGGGGTACATAGGCTAATATAGGAGGAAGAAGCACGTCGGTGGCCGCCCAAGGGGCCCACGAGACAGGGGGCACGCCCTACCCTCTCGTGGCCGCCTCGGCTGCTTCTTGACTTGCACTCCAAGTCCCCTGGATCATGTTCATTCCAAAATTCACGCTTCCGAAGATTTCATTCCGTTTGGACTCTGTTTGATATTCCTTTTGTTTGAAATACTGAAATAGGCAAAAAAAACAGCAATCCGGGCTGGGCCTCCGGTTAGTAGGTTAGTCCCCAAAATGATAATAATGTGTAAAATAAAGCCCATAAACATCCAAAAGGGGTAATATAATAGCATGGAACAATAAAAAATTATAGATACATTGGAGACGTATCAAGCATCCCCAAGCTTAATTCCTGCTCGTCCTCGAGTAGGTAATGATAAAAACAGAATTTTTGATGTGAAATGCTACCTAGCATAATTCTCGATGTAATTTTCTTTATTGTGGCATGAATGTTCAGATCCAAATGATTCAAAATAAAAGTTCATATTGATAAAAGAAATAGTAATACTTCAAGCATACTAATCAAAGCAATCATGTCTTCTCAAAATAACATGGCAAAAGAAAGTTCATCCCTACAAAAATCATATAGTTAGGCTATGCTTCATTTTTGTCACACAAAGATGTTCCCAACTTCTATACCCCCGATGACAAGCCAAGCAATTGTTTCATACTTAAATAATCTCAAACTTTTTCAACCTTCACGCAATACATGAGCGTGAGCCATGGATATATCACTATGGGTGGAATAGAATATGATGATGGGGATTGTGTGGAGAAGACAAAAAAGGAGAAAGTCTCATATTGACAAGGATAATCAACGGGCTATGGAGATGCCCATCAATTTGATGTCAACATGAGGAGTAGGGATTGCAAAATGCAACGGATGCACTAGAGCTATAAATGAATGCTCAACAAAAGAAAACTAGTGGGTGTGCATCCAACTTGCTTGCTCACAAAGACCTAGGGCATTTGAGGAAGTCCATCGTAGGAATATACAAGCCAAGTTCTATAATGAAAAATTCCCACTAGTATGAAAAAGACAACCTATGAGACTCACTATATGAAAAACATGGTGCTACTTTGAAGCACAATATATTAGACTCAATACATGAAGAACAAGGTGCTACTTTGAAGCACAAGTGTGGAAAAAGAGATAGTAACATTGCCCTTTTTATTTATTTTTATTTTTTTTCCTTTTTCCTTTTTTCTTTTTCTTTTTTTGGGCCTTTTTTGGCCTTTCTTTTTTTTGGGCAATGCTCTAATAATGATGATCATCACACTTTTATTGATTACAACATATGAATTACAACTCAAAACTAGAACAAGATATGACTCTATATGAATGCCTCCGGTGGTATACCGGGATGGTGCAATGAATCAAGAGTGACATGTATGAAAAATAATGCATGGTGGCTTTGCCACAAATACGATGTTAACTACATGATCATGCAATGTCAATATGACAAAAGTAAAGTATGTCATGATGATGATAAACGGAACGGTGTAAAGTTGCATGGCAATATATCTCAGAATGGAAATGCCATAATAGGTAGGTATGGTGGCTATTTTGAGGAAGATATAAGGAGGTTTTATGTGTGATAGAGTGTATCATATCACGGGGTTTGGATGCACCGACGAAGTTTGCACCAACTCTCAAGGTGAGAAAGGGCAATGCACGGTACCGAAGAGGCTAGCAATGGTGGAAAGGTAAAAGTGCATATAATCTATGGACTCAACATTAGTCAAAAGAACTCATATACTTATTGCAAAAATCAAGCACTATGCGCATGCTCCTAGGGGGATAGATTGGTAGGAAAAGACCATCGCTCGTCCCCGACCGCCACTCATAAGGATGCACAAGCCAGGTATACTTCATGTTTCAAATTTGTTACACAACGTTAACCATATGTGCATGCTACGGGACTTGCTAACTTCAACACAAGCATTCTTTAAATTCATAATCACCCAACTAGCATGACTTTAATATTACTACCTCCATATATCAAAACAATTATCAAGTATCAAATTGATCATAGCATCCAATTCACTTCCTATGATAGTTTTTATTATACCCAACTTGGATGCTCATCATTCTAGGACCAAATTTATAACCAAAGCAAATACCATGCTGTTCTAAAAGACTCTCAAAATAATATAATTGAAGCATGAGAGACTAACAATTTCTATAAAATCAAGCCACCGCCGTGCTCTAAAAGATATAAGTGAAGCACTAGAGCAAAAACTATCAAGCTCAAAAGATATAAGTGAAGCACATAGAGTATTCTAATAAATTCCAATCATGTGGGCTTCTCCCAAAAGGTGTGTACAGCAAGGATGATTGTGGTAAACTAAAAAGCAAAGACTAATATAATACACGACCACTACAAAAAAACACTTCCGTGATGATACGTGTTTGTCACAGTAGGTCGCGTTTTTTTCATGCATGTACATCCATGACAAATTTATGACAGAATCAAGATAGTCATACCTGTGCTGTCGTATAAGTGTTCCATGACATTACCAAAATTATCATCATGGAAGTGTCCACTTCCATGATGATAAATCGCGAGTCACAGAAGTGCTTTCGTCAAGGGTCACCAACACGTGGCATCCACCGTAACGGAACTCCGTTAAGCTATCGGGTCGGATTTTGGATCCGATAACCCATTAACAGCCACGACCAATGCCGATTTTCTGAGTGTAAAATTCTCATTGGCTCATGGATCCATGTTTCAGCTCCGCGTTGGCACAGGTGTCACTCATCCAACGGTCGAGATGGGCCTATGATGTGTTAACACGTGGACCGGCCCAAAAGTGGCCCACAAAGTTTAAATGGGCCGGCCCAACCGAAGGCCCATAAGATTTAGCGGACCATAATGGGTCGGCCTAGCTAACGGCCCACAAAATTTAGCGGACCATAATGGGGCGGCCCAGCTAAAGGCCCACAAGAATTTGTGGACCACAATGGGCCAGCCCAACTAAAGGCCCACAAGATTCTACAGACCATAATGGGCCGGCCTAGCTAAAGGCCCAACATTCTCTGTCAAATCGGCCCGTCAATGGCCTGGTCTAAACTTGTCATCAATGAGGCCCATGGTCACTTCTGGCCCGTTAACAGTCCGCTAAGTAATTTGGCCGAATTACGGCCCGGTGTATTTCTGGCCTATTAAAGGTCCGGCTTCATTTGGGCCCATTTACAGGCCATCAAAACTTTCGGCCCAGAAATGACCGTGAAGGATTTGAGTCATATTCGGCCATGTCTGTCATTCGGCCTGTTAGAGGCCCACTATAGATTTGGGCCACTTTCGGCCTGTTGTCATTTTTGGCCTGTTAACGCCGGACGTAAACCATGGGCCATATGTGGCCCAACGTCATATCGGGCCCATTAACGGCCCATATAAAAATGACGATAATCTAGCCTGACCGAAGTTCCGGCCTGTTAAAGGCCCGTGTATTAGGTCAGCGCATTTACAGCCCGTCTGAATTTCGGCATGTCAAATATCCGCATTGTAAATGGGCCACCATTTCGGCCTGCTAAGTCCAGTGGGTTATTTGGCACAATCAGGGCCCAATCTCAATTTCGGTCTATTAAAGGCCCATGTTTTTTATGGGCTCGAGATATTTACACCTGTAAACGGCCTATTTTTACTGAGGGCCGAAATTATGTTTAGGCCTGTTAAAGGCCCACTATGGGCACAGGCCTACCAGAAAAATTTGAAAGCTTATGCTAATTTAAGCCCAGATATTTTAGTGGGCTACATGCCAATTTCAGCCCGTAATCGTTTTTAGCTCAATTGGAATGGGCCCGATGAATGTTGGCATGTTGGGCTCCTACGAAGCTTTCGGCCGAATAAATTACTAAGATAAACCTACACTATACAAAAATAGTGTCGTAATTACTATAGCCTATGGCAGCATCATAAATGTTGTATCACAACAAAATAAATTCCAATCATACAACAAAAGGCCTGTTGGCATAAAGTTTACAGTCCTTCCAGATAAAAGCACCATCAGATGTATAGAAGCACAGATCATTTGACCTGAGTGGTAATGTTACAGGCTGTAGAATCTGATGGAGCAGCACGATCTCCACCTTTTTTCCGCCATTGCTCTTCAACAACGAAGCGAATGTCTGATAGTCTGGTTTCAAAACCATTCATATCTTGACGACATTTCTCAACCACTATTCTTGTTTCCGAAACAACGTCCATTAGGGATTGGACTTGTGTCTGGAGCACAGATATATCACTCTATCTAGCAGGAAGATTTTGTTCAGTAGGCGATTTGGACGAGGTTACCTTGACAACCAACGCAGAATTACGCAGGAAGGTGCTTTTTGCACTGTTAGTGAAGAGATACCGACACACTGCAGCAAGAGGTGACATTGTGCCTGTAGTAGCCTCGTCACCTTCAGGTGGTTGTGGTTGTTCAATCATTTGTTCCATAGCTTCCTGAAAGTTTGAACTTGTAGATTAGTGTACCAGATAAGTTACTAATGAGATAAAAACAAACAAAGTAGGTTAAATGTTTATACATAACTTATTTTGGTGAACTACTGTAATACATTAGCATGTATTGTAGTGCCAACTACATAATAAAATCACTTTCGGAACATATGTCCATGTAGCATGCCTACTGTATTGTCTATTTCCTCACATTCGTTGACATCTAAGGATAAAGAGACATGGTTTAAAGCAGGATGAACATAGTATGACATCATTCATATAATGGGCAAACAGATATAAAACAAACAGGCTATTTTATCATTGTGTGCGCACGTGAACATAACAACTAGATTACAGATCAAGACCAAAAGAATATCCTTCATCTCTTTTAAACCATGTAAGGTGAAATGATACGTTAAGACAACTGTGTATAAAAGTGAACAGAGTAACTGACATTGGCTGCAAACCAAGTAGTTAAATGAACACATCACAGTACCAATCAGTTCAAGGCAGGAGGAGTAAGTACTTACAACAGCAGCTTGAGCTGGTGTGCTCATGCCCTTCATCTTGCTGGTGTGGCAATGCTTGAAGCTTTGCACTGCATTCGGTTCAGGTTCTTTTTGGTCCGCATGGGCTTTCCTCTGTATTTGGAACAAGTCAATATAGATACGATAATATGGCACAAAAAAAAGAAGGAAGTAGCAGCTATTTACAAGAGCCTCGCAGTGTGCAATATAGCTACGAGATCCTGTTGTCTGTTGGAATTTCACTTTAGAATGGTTGGTTTTGTTCTTCAAACAGTTAGCCTAGAAGAAGATACACTTGTAAGGCACATACATAAATACAAGTTCAATATATGGTCTGATCAAATGCATATAGCCTACCTGATACTTTGGATCAGACCAGTGTTTAACGAGGGTTGTCCAGTCTTCATCTGTAATATATTCCACTGGAGATGTTTGGGCGATTTCATTGTTAGCCTTGCCTTCAAAGTGAGATTTTCTAAGGTGGTATTGATACTGTCGCAGAGCAGACTAAAAAACATGAGTGCATGCTTGTTTAGTTGCATCATCTTTCGGATCCAACTTGAACCTCATCTGTTGAAAAAATAATGTGAGTCTTATTAGGAGGAAGCTAGAAAGTATGGGATAGAGCAAGACAATATTACTAATTGCGATGAATAACATTACTTACGGATAAATGGTCAAGGAAGGTGTTAAACTGGGTATTGTCTTTCTCATTCCTGTACTAGATCCACGTTGGGAGGATACGCGCATGACACCTAACGGCAACGGCTGCCTCTGATACTAACTTGGCTGACTCTGTAGCATCACGTGGCCTTTTTAAACCTGCCTCAAAATGGATCTCCATTCTTCCTCCTTTAGATTTTGTTAATCTGTCAAGCATTATCCCTGATGTCTGTTTCCGCTTGTGCCATGGTGCTAGTTCAACAACGAATATAGAAAGTGTTAGTGTACATCAAACTGTGAGAGTACATATAAAGGAGCATGCAACTGCAACTTGACTCGGTCAGGTACCATCTTGGTGTTGATGCTCATGAGGTTCATCTGATCTTGCCAAGTCCTGTTGTGTCAGCAGTGCTTCGGAAGTAGTGTTAGGTGTGAAGGCAGCTTGGGAACTGGCCAGTTCCGAATCAAACGAACGAGTAACTGGTTGAGATGCTGGTACAGTTGAAGCGGATGCTGCAGCTGGTGGAGCAGGTGATACTGTGTTTGTAGATTTAGCCGGTGGACTTGGACCTTCTACTACACTATAAGTACCAGCAGAATCTCGATGGCAAAACCTTTTCCGTTTCACCCAACGAGTAACAGCACTCCCTACTATATTATTTTCCTTGCTCTTTTTTTACTTTGCCATGTCAAGCTGTACCCACAACACAAAATAAAATCACTCTTCAGAACTCATTGATGCATGATACAGACAAGCAATACTTTGATGTAAGACAACCGTCTGAGGATGGAATATGTAAGAAAAATATGACGGCATGACATATTCACAGCTACGATGTGCAAACTAAGAAGAAGGATTTTCAAGAAAATAGAAGTAATGCAAGCTAGACACCATATGAAAGATGCAACCAATATTACTCTGCCAACTTAAAAGTGTCTTGTCATAAGTGGCAATTCGAAAAATTAGAAGCAGTACAACATAGAAATCAATGCAAGATGCAACCACTATCAAACTGCCATGTTAAAAGCATCCAATCATGAGTTACTGATGCGGGATACACAACAGCAGTACTTTGATGTAAGAACATGGTATGATAGATAGATGTAGTGTATTCTAGACACAGAAAGCCATGTCATATGCATATGTATAACGTATAAACTCAGCAGGTGCAATTTAATCAAAATAGAAGAAATACAGGCTAGACAACATATGCAACATGAAACCAATTATCACACTGTCAACTTAGAGCAAGCACCTATGATGGTGGAGTGCGGGAGATGAACTCATCATGTAGACTTGGGACTTCAACTTCATTAGCAGTAACAGTGGCAAATCTAGAGAGTCTCTGTTTGCGTTGGTGCGGAGTACCACCAACAGGGGGCGGCGCTGGGGAAGCAGGAGGTCGACGCGGTGGACGGCACGCACGGAAACAGGGGCGGCCAGGCGGCAGTGGTGGCCGAGTGCGGCCACGACGGGCGCCGCCCACAGCGTCAGTAGTGCGCGGTGAGCGCGGACGGGATGAGGGAACAACGGGTCGGCGCAGCGATGGGCGCGACCGAGCGGCCGAGCGCGCGCACTGGGCGGCCAGGACGCGTGGGAGGGGGCGCGGTCGAGCGCGACGACGGCGCGAGCGCAGGGAGCAGAGGGGAGTGGAGAGGGGCGAGGCCTCACAGGGGTTCGCGGGGTCCGTGGCAGCG
>NC_057807.1:329379401-329380426 GCF_018294505.1 Triticum aestivum | reverse complement strand
GGCGATAGGCGACAGGCGACGGCGTCGGGCACCGAGCGAGGGAGAAGGGGATCGGGCTCCCGATCCAGATCCAGCGGGGGTGGGGGAGAGCGAGTGGGGAGTGGGGGGGGAAGTGTGGGTTAGGGTTTCCCCCCTCGTGGGGATAAGGCAGGGGCGGGTCGGCCGGCTGGGCCAGGTGGGCCGGCCTGGCCGGTGAGCTGGGCCATCTAGCCCAGTTGGCCAGGGGGCCTTTTTATTCTTTTTAGTTTTGTTTTGTTTTCTGTTTTTGTAGTTTCTTTTCTTTTTATTTATTTTCTTTCCTGTTTTAAATCATTTTATATTATCTAGGCACTTTATAAAAATGTGTTTATTACACCATATTTACTTAAGCAAAATATGGCACCGCCCGAACATTTTTGTTTTAACCTTTAAAAACTTTTGTTGTTTGCCATTAATTTAAATTTGAATTTTGAAGCGGTTTCGAATTAACGCGAGATTTAACAACAGTAACCGTGGTGACGTGGCATCGTTAACGTGGGATTACTGTAGCATGATTATCCGGGCATCACGCCTTGCGTCTGTACCATGTTAAACAAATACATGTCATGATTATACTATCACTGGCTCACCCGTACAACTCCGTATTTTGTTGATGACACAATCAATTGACCAGTCAAACGGCACAACTAGTGTTGCACCATCGGGGCGCGTAACCGTGGGGCCCACCGGTCAGCCCGTATATGAAAGAAAGAAATGGTAGTTTGAGTCTGTACTGTGTTAATAAAATAGGAGTACATTTTAGGGTGATCATACGGTCACTGCCTCACCATACAGCTCCGTAATTTGTTGATAACATGATCAATTGACCAGTCAAACGGTCCACATTCAGCAGCGCACGTTACCATAGGGCCCACCCGTCAGCGCGTATATGAAGGACAGAAATGGTAATAAACTAGTGGTCGGTTGGTATTCGAAGTCGTGAGACCTCTGGTTGGCAGTCTCCGGCGGTTGGGGGGCGTTCATTGGGCGGTGGGGTGGGGATCCCC
>NC_057807.1:329360207-329379030 GCF_018294505.1 Triticum aestivum | reverse complement strand
GGGGAGTGGTTTCAGGGAGGGCGGGCCGACCGTGGGCGGGGGGGGCGGGCAGTTCGGCCGGTGGTGGCTGGCGGCTCAGGGGGGTGGAGTTTGATGATAAACTGGAGGCCCTTGATTTCGTATCCAACGGCTGGAAAATCTAATGACCAGAGATGAAAAAGTTAGTCGACTGACGTGTAGCCTCACCCCGCACGTACACATGCACGCACGCAAGACACGCACGCATGTAGGCGTGCAACACTGACACGTACACATAACGTACACACGCACACATGCTGGCGTGCAACACTGACACATACACATGCACTCACGAACACACGCACGTACGCACCCATGCATGCAACACTGAGATGCACCCTTGCACGCACGCAACACTCGCACGCCTGCATGCACACAGCACACGACGCAAGACACACGCTCAACCTATATGTGCATGCACCCTTTGTTAAGGACATGGATTGTTACGGGTATTAATCAATCTTATCTGTGATAAGCAGAACATTGATGTTTTCATCGGTCTTTATGAATCACAATGTATCGAACGGGCTATCATCATAGTAGGCTTAACTACATGAAAAAGATGACGTCACACTCAATGAACAATCATTGGTTTATGAAATGCCCGCTTCTGACCGCCCTGGCCCACCAAAGGTTCCTCTGCTGTGCGCTGCCTGCGTTGGGTCACTGACATGCAGGCCATGCACCCAAAGAGCCCACACATCAGTGGAAGAATGGTGCGGTGTCCTAGGTCAGAGTCGAGGGCGCCACTCATGGCACGCCCAGCTGAACACGCCTCCGTGCCGCATTCAAACGCCTCCATGAAACCCGCCCGTGTGGAAGCAGAGAAACCCACTCTGGACACACATCCATTCATGACCAGGCCGGCATTAAACGCAACACCAGCCGAGCTCCTCCCGTACGCCATCTATTTAATCTCCTATTTAAACGAGGCTAAACGCCGGCCAAGAATCGCACACCTCCGCCGCTCCCCTATCTCCTCCACCATTTTGTCAACTCTTACAATGGCTTATGAAGAGTAGTTATTCCGCATCCAAGCCGGCTGGGTAGCCCGCCGGATACGAGCTATGCAGCTCGCTGATCCACCTCCCTTCCCTCGCCCGATGGAGCCAATTGCCGCCCCAAGTCGGCGCGCGGTTCAATAACTCGCCGCTCCAGGCCAGCTCGACGAGGAGCAGCGCATGGGTGTCGTTGCTGCCGTCCATGCTGCCGCCTTGTACCGCATCTCATGTTTCTGTAGCTGAGACTCCCATGCCGGCTGCCGCGCCATGCAATCCGCGACAGAAGCCGGGTGTGTGGAGAGCGACGAGTCGGTGGCCAGCACCTCCGCGTCTGCCGCCATCATCAAGGAGAAGCAGAACACGGGAGGCCGCCGCCACTTGGGTCCCATGAAGGCCACCGTGGAGGCGACGCCGGCGTACACAGCAGGTGTCTTGCCGGATCCTTTTGTTGCGAGGACCGTCGTCGACCCCGCATGGTCTCTACGAAAGAGGGGAATGTTAGGATGAACTCGAGCCGGTGCCGGCCATGGCGAAGTAGTGGCCGGTGATGAACTTGAACAGGTGCCGGCCAGCATCATCTTCGGCACCAGCCAATGATATCAGTTGGGCAGTGGGGAAGCGAGCTGTCCTTTGCGCTGAAGCATATACCTCCGGGGCTCCCGGCAGTCTGGTGATCGTGCTGCCGGACATGAGGAACACAAATCGATCAGCGGGCGACCATTTAGGCCAGGTATTATATACCTATGCTATCCAGAACTAGCACCGCGTAGTTCATTTGAATGTAATAAAATCCGTCATGTTTGTGTGAAAACCCGGATTTTATATGATTTCCGTCGTTGTTTATATGAAATATCAGTTTGTCTATGTGTTTGCGTGAATTTCGTCTGGTTGGTTGAGTTGTTGTCATAATGTGTGCGGCTACGGTTGGATGGCGTAATTTGTGGGTCGCCAGTCGGTCTGCGGGCGGCTCGGGCGGCGTTGTGGGACAAAAAACACAGCTCGTGCGAGCTCGTCTCCAACGTGCGTGCTGGAGGATGCATGACGGCATGAGCACCCGAGCCATTCCTCGTTCATCGGTGGCAAAGGCACCGATGGACAAAAGGGTCGCCAATATTTTGGCTACCCCGGGCAAGATCCAAACAGCCCCTCCCAACAGATTCAAATCCCTCGTTCGCCGTGGAATTTTGCCATGTGTTGTTTTCATGGACTAGCAAGATGCCCGTGCATTGCACGGAACATCAAGATGCATTTTTTTACAAACCCCCGCATGCATGCAAGGGACAATTAATGTCCTCCTTTGCTAGTACCACGAGGCAAACACCATTAATATTGCATCGATTAGTGTCAGTGGCCTTGTATATCTGCAAATTGTAATTTTGATAGCGGCCCCTTGTATATAAAAATGAAGGGAGAAATATGAGAGATAAGGTGAGGAGGAGTGGGGCGTGGTGCCGTGGTGGTGACTGGTGGTCGGACTGGGCGGAGGCATGGGGATGGACGGCGCATTATGTCTAGGTTTGTATCTCTCGCACACACACCCATGTAGGTGGGGGACGTGCATGAAGATAAGAGGTGCATGCACGGTGCACGTACTCCCGTCTCTTTCCCAACCACACCCGCGCGGGTACACGATGGAGCTCATTTCTGTACGAAAAAGGCAGCCCACATGGTAATTTGGCACGTGTACTGGTTGTCCACTTGGTGGAGGGAGGATCGTCTACCACGGGTAAACAAACAAATTGCAACTTGACGCGTTATGTTAAATTAAAAAAAGAGCCAAACCATGTGGGGCCTACCTTAGAGGTAAGGCTCTATACACTGGAGTACTTTTGATGTGTCCCGTCAACTCACAGAACAAGGAGAAACTTGCTTAGTACGCCGTCTCCCCCGCCCACGGGCGCAGTGGCTCACAGGATGAGGTGAAGCTTACTAGTACTACTGTACGCCTTTACGCCCGCTCCCTCGCCCACGCGCGCGGTGGCTAGCAGCACGAGGAGAAAATTTTACTACTCCCTCCGTTTACTCCTCGTTCCTACTAGTTACGTACGTACTTTGGTTAGTACTCCCTCCTTTACTTATACAAGGCCACTATAAAAAAATACATTTTGCATGTATACAAGGCCACAAATAGTAATCGAGCCTTTCCAGTTTATGGCTCAATTTCAAAATCTCTCCAACCAAGGTAGACGGTGAGTGGTCGAATTAATTTGGTAGTTTGCACAGTACGCTCGTTTTTCTCAAGAAGTTATGTTTACCGAGGCATTAATTAGAACGAATGCATGAATGACCACTAAATTTCCATGAACTTGTACATGCATTGTTTAGTTTCTTCTTGACACTGCTTGCGTCGGGTGATCTAACGCACCTCAAAATCCAACATGTAATGGTACTACTACTAGTATAGTAGAATTGAGACTTATCAAACGGAAAAATGAATGTTTTTTAGATGAGCCCTATAAACCCTAGTGGGTACGTACTCCGTAAAAACAGATTTTTCCAAAACTAAGTCGCTCCCTTTCATGAATTATGTAGTATACTCCTCCGTCGACGCTCCCTTTCATGAATTCTATACTTCCTGTCACCGACATGTGGGACATATAGCAATCGGGTCGACGTGTCAAGCACCAAATAACAGTGCAGAACAGCAGGGGGGACGCACCCCACTCGTACCGGCCCAGTAGTAGTAATGAGCAATGAGACGTCAAATCACAATGCCTCACCTTCCCAAACGAACGAAGCAACCATTATTTCACACTTCGGTTCAAGATCATCTCAAACCACGTACTAGTATTGCTTCTGCCTCAAGAGGGACACGTGCATTGCCTTGGTACATCATGACATGTGGGACCGCATGACGGGCCATGCTCCCCCACCGATCCCTCAGTAAAATCACCTCATTTTTACTATACTTCCTCCGGATCGGTTTACTACATGGCATGCACGTCGTTCTAGGTTGAGAATTTAACTGGCTATATATATATGTTATGAACAGTATGCTAGCCTTTTAAAAAATGTATACTTTTGTATAGTAGTACTACCTCCGGCCTGGTTTATTAGTCCCCTATGTAGTTTGTGCTAAATTTTGACCAAAGATTTAACTGACAAAATGTTAGTGCATGTTAACAAAAATTATAACGCTCGGTTCATATTCGAACATAGTTTTCAAATATATATTTTTTTTGACATGCATGAGCATTTTGTTAGTTAAATTTATGGTCAAAATTTGGCACAAATTACAATGAGGACTAATAAACCAGGACGGAGGTAGTACTCCACTATCGATGGATTGCGCCATGGAGCAAAAATTGAAATTTTATAAAAAGGTGGTACATATAGAGAGCGCTCGTCACCAAATTATGCATATAGTACTATTAAAAAAGCTAGTACGTGCTTAATTGGGGTGCTAAATTCTATTAAATAAATACTAGTACTAGTATGTACATACTGAAGAGTTAAAATAACGAGAAGAAACATAACATAGTTCTGCTGGGGGCTCAGCACAACACACCCCTCAAATTAAACTAAGCACACCTGAAATTAAACTATGCAACTAATCCGGTAGACACTGCATTAGAAGTTTAGAACCACCATAATGCAACGACACTGCCACCTTACTCGGAGTCCTCGTCCACGTCCTCGACTTCGTCCTTGTCCCTCTTCCTCTTGGCCGATACTTCTTTGCTTGAACCGCCAACTTGGCTATTGCTCTTCATCGAACCCATGTAGATATTGAAACAAAGGTAGCCATCCATTGCAGCGTACTAGAAGTGGTCTATATCTAGTACATTCCGCTGCCATGCATGATGATGAAATGTGTAGGGAGGTTTCTCCAGTTTACCATACGAAGTATGAACCATGGCTCATGTCAGGGTTAGCATTGAAGGCTGACGAGAGGGCACCAGCCGATTCTTCTAGAGGTCGAAGGGGTTGCCTACAATGAGGCCTATCCGACGCAGGATTTCTTTGTCGTTCTTAAAGTCTACAGTAACAAATTAGACTGTTTTGTCCTCGAGGAAGTTCTTAAAATCCTGGCACTCAACATCGGCATGGCATATGTGGTAGACCAAGAAAACGTTATGTACGCAAACTTGGATCACGGCGGGCTTCTTCCTCTCTTTGTCCTTTAGATCCTTCTCTCGTCCCACGACTATGGTGTACTCAACATCTAGCCCAGCGACCCACTCATCATGTGAGTTTTCGAACATGCGTCTGAAGCGAGAAAGGCATCCTTTCACCGTCGCGGAAGTACGGGTGTAGATGACGTCGAACTCATCGTCGGTGATGGTTCTAACCTTGTACTCACCGCCGATCGGGGAGATTTGGGACGCCATGGATTTGGGAGGAAGGTTAGGATTAGTGGAACTGCCGTAATGTACTAATGTGAATGGACGGGACGACTAGGAGCGAACCGTCGTAGTGTTAAAGGACGTGTGGGGACGAGTAGGAGCGAACTACCAGCATGCGAATGGCAGGGTAGTGGCTTTCCATTCTCCCATGATACGGGCTTCCGAGAGCCCTTGGATCTGAGATTGAACGGTTGCATGGCGTGATTCTAGACCTATGGGTGAATATCCTATCCTAGAGGGTTATTCTTAAAATTTTCAGCAACTTAGCATGCGACCGTTTGATCTCAGATCCAAGGGCTGCCAGCAGCCCGTATCATGGTCATGTCTACCACGACCGTCGCTTCGCTCGCGCGGTCGCGCCCTTGGAGATTTAACATGGTGCGTTAGGCTATCTGATGTTGGCATGTCATACATATTCATCACTTAGTCACTCAAACTACAACAAGGTTGGCTATAAGTGTTTTTTTACTCCTCTCTATCTCTTTCTTCGTACTCCCTCCGTCCCATAATATAAGAACGTTTTTGACACTAGTGTAGTGTCAAAACGTTCTTATATAATGGGACACAGGGAGTGCTAGTATTTATTGCATTTGCCAAGGAGAGACCTCTTCCAATGAAATGGTGTTGCTAAGTTTGCTTCATTTAATTAGCTATAGACTCAAAATTGTCTTTTCACCTAGGTACACGCGCTTAGCACCGTTTCTTCCTTGGGTCACCAAACTAGACCCTCTCTTCTTGATTAACTTGCCACACCAGACTTTATGCCTATGTGGCAAGCTTAAGCACTTGTAGGAGCAAGTAAGTACAATAGTGCGCTTTACATGGCATTTTTGCATATGTGGAGGAAAGAGAGGCAAGGAAAAAGTGGAGAAGTGGGCTCTCATGCAAGAGCCAGCCTCTACTACTACACGGTGGAGCATTGAGAGAGGCACCTGTGTGGAGGCGGTCAGGAATAGGGAGACTCACGCCGGTCGTAGCGCCGCAGTTAAAATGATAATGGCAAGTCAAATCACGGGGACCCACCTGTCCAGCAGTAACTCGCTGTCAAATCACACACCCCTATGTTTGTTGCAGCCTACTCCCTCGTCTTCTCGCGTCTCTGTCGAACCGACTAGGCGGAACTGCCCCGCCTACCGTGCAGGAAAAGCCCCGCCCTCGACTTTTAAAGACAACTACTCCCTCTGTCTAGGTGAGTAAGTCATCTTACGAAAACCAAATAATCCCAAAATACTAAGGCGCGGTGCATTAACTTCTACCTCGTTTCTTGTTTCTTCACATATCAACCAATAAGAATGCAATGATATACTTTTTGTGACATAGTAACTCATATTTAGTTAGTCAAATGGATGACCTAGAACTACATGCAGGCCCTATAAACCGAGACGCCTACAAGTAAAAAACCGAGACAGAGAGGGTAGTTCAGCACGTATCTTTTTAGATCAATATAGTCGGGATTCACCAAGGAGCAAAACCAAGTGGTAGGCTGCTCCTGTCGTGTTGGCGTAGCAACTCAAGCAGGGTCAGTCCGCACAGGAAATGGCGACACACTTAATAGGACCCCTTTGGCAGACATGTGGCTCATCCACCATCTTGTTCCACGTGCGATGCACCAAATTACAGTTCGGAGCAGCGGTTGGAATTGGAGGCAACCCGGCCGTAGCGCCGCAGTAGTAGAAAATGAGCGATGAGGGGTCAAATCACAAAGCCCCACCTTTCCCGCATTAAGCTGGACGGAGGAAGCAACCATCATTTCACTCTAGCGCGCAAGAGCATAAAGAAAAGAGAAAACAATGATGCGTGCGGCAGCTACCTAGGGCACCCTAGGGTAGGGGTCTCCACTACAGATCCTTTTTTTGAAAGCGCCTCCACTACAAATCGGCTTCTCCCTCGTCCTCTTGAAGAAAACTGACGATGAGTGCGGCAGTAGGGTTTGTAGGAGTACTACGGCGTGCGGGGCCACGTCGTAGTAAACAGGTTCGAGTCGACACCTTAAATATGTGTGGGCCACTTGGTTTTATGGGAACGAGGTAGCATTTTGGATTCGGGGACCAGTGGAGATATAGCACGTACAAAAAATTGTGGACGTAGGTTCGACCGAAAGGCAATGATGCATGGGCCCTGCATTTTGATATACCCGGGGCCGCGTGAAATTTGCTACTCTACTCATAACTAGTAAGGTACACATGTATTGAACGCATGAGATTTCAAAACCAAATTATGAATAAATACACACTATAGCATGTAAAGCTTTGAGTCATATATGCATGATGTATATGTTGGTTTAGTTCTTATAGTTCATCTCATTCAAAATCAATTAGTTTTATAAAAATGTTAAGATTCATGGGGTTGTGCATTGTAAATCATAAAGTAAAAAACAAATAATGGCAATTCATTTAGAAAAAAAATCAATTATGACACAGAAGATTCTAGAACAAAGGAGAAGTGCTTGTGTTTTGAGGTTTGTGCATTATGCTTAAGTTCAACCATGGAGTCTTCTAAATTGTACATGTGGCATATCTAGTGGAATGTTGATGATATCCAACGGCCAGTAGTGCTCGGATTTTCCCATCTCTGCACTGTCGAGTTAGCTTCATCCAGCGACCATCTTTCAAAGTTATTGGCACACTATATAGTTCTTGTGCCATAGTTGCATGTTTTGGAAAAAAGCTACTAGTGGGTTGTACTATCTATTTAGGAATAGAAGATGTATACATGGAAGTAGTAGGGAAAGAGATGACATGGAGGATCTCAATTCCTATGAGTAGGGATTGGAAAAGAGATGTCATTTGGTTCACATCATAGGAACTTTTCTATTGAATCTAGAGATGACATGTATCTCAATTCCTATGAGGAGGGATTAGTAAAGAGATGTAATTTGGTTCATATCATAGGAACTTTTCTATTGAATATATGCTAATGTTTATTTTCCTTTGAAATTAAGGGAGTATAGGAATCCATTCATATGAACCAAGTGGCTCTAAAGCTATAGAAATGATATCATGTTTATTTCCTTTGAAATGTAGAGTATATGAATCTATTCCTATGAACCAATTGGCTCTAAAGGAAAAAATCCTATAAAAATCATATCATATAGAGTTCCTATGATATTCCTCGACACTAAAGGATGGTTGAAATTGCTGCGGGTGATACAATGGTCTTTCTTTGTAGACTCCTCACCCATCTTTATAGTTACCTCTCGAAGATGAATCAAATGATATATACAGGGTATTCTACATGTGCAATTTGGTACACGAAAACCCGGTAAAAGTTTGTGAGGTTCTAATTTTCAATAAAGCTATATGCACTGCATTTCGGAACGGAGGGAGAATACGGCAGTTGCTAACACTCACATGGAAGATTTGTGTGTAGGAGGAGTGGTTGTTCTGTTAAATGACATGGCAAAACCGACATTGTCGGATGCCGATCTAACGGTTCTTACAGTGTTCGTCGGGAAAAGGCTTGTGGCGAACGTTTGTCGGATAATGATTTACAGACACATGCATTGCATTGATACGTGCCCCCCTCTCTCTCACGCACAGGCACCCTCACGAGTCACAACTCTCCCGAGTCCTCTCGCAGACTCGCACGTGGCACCCATCGTCTATCTGCAGGTAGACGTCACGCACATATGTGCTCTTCACACCCTACCCTCAGAACTTATAAAAAACAAAAGACGGCACACACATTTTATTTTAGCTCACACGTCACACACTTATATTATTACTCTTGCGGCGAACGTTCTTTGGGCATAGTATATATTGTACTCTCACGAAGAGAAGCGGTGCATGCACGCACTAGTTCTCTCACACCCACTCGCAGGTACACGTAGGAGTGCATTTTTTTAAGCTGGTACAACAAAATCACTCCACTATATATAAAAGCAGGAGCCTTAGCGCTTGCTTTACTAGGGTTCCTTTCGTTAACTCTCTCATGCTCTCCAGATCTAAGAAAGACATAGGTGGCCACACTCTCTCTCTCAGCTCACGGCTGGTCACAAATCCGGCCGGACAACCTCGACCGGGGCAGGGGGTGTAGGTGCATCATTCATGCTATCGTCGGCGGTGAGGGAGGAGACCAACGGCTGCCCGCGCGTCCCGATCGGCGGCTCAGGAGGGCCTCCGACCCCTTCTTCCTCCCTGCGGCTGAGTACGAAGCTTTGCTCCGCTTCAACCCACTTGGTAAATTTGTCAACTGCCACCAAAAGGTGGGTTTTCTTATCCTTGGATCTTTTAAAAGTCCCAACCATATCCAGCCCCCAAGTTGCAAACGGCCATGCTATTGGGATCATCCTCAATTCTTGAGCCGGCACATGAGCACGCCTTGAAAATTTCTGACATCCATCACACCGTTTAACCAAGTCCTCCGCATCAGCATGCACTGTCAACCAGTAGAACCCGTGACGAAACGCCTTTGCCACCAGAGACTTTGAACCGGCATGGTGTCCACAATCCCCTTCATGGATTTCTCTTAAGATTTCACAGCCTTCCTCAGGAGAAACACAATGTTGAAACGCCCCTGATACTGTAACATCCCAAATTTTCAATTTGGAATGTTATACATTAGGTCATCATGCATATCATATTTTTCTCGCATTTTCCGATCCTAGAAAATTTCACGCAACTCAAGGACCCTCGGAGAGAGTTGGAAGTTTCATTATTTTCATATTTGGGGTTTCTCAAATTTTGAAAATAGGATCATTTGGATTTATTTAATTATCTTCATAAAGTTTTTCCTATAAAATTTTTTAGAGAGGGAATAATATGACTTTCCCAAATTTAGGAAAAATGAAGAGTTAATAAATCCATTTTGGTTTTGCCGGAGTTTTATTTGCGTTTTATTTGCCTTAGGGAAAAATGCATGTTTTTAAAAAAAAATTGCATTTAGGCCCCGAGTAAAGTTCATTTTTGTTCGACTCATTTTTAGGAGTCGGGGAAAGTTTACTGTATTAATTTTGGAGTTCGTTTAGATTTTTTTTATTTTGTCTCTCTGCGTGCGAGACCATTTTAAAAAAAAAAACTGCAGCGCCTTGGGCCAAAGGCCCAAGCTGCTAGCTGCCGGCCGGCCAAGGCCACCGCGCGCGCACGCACCAAGGGGGCCAGGGAGCCACTCCTTTTCCTTGTCCTAGTAGGACTCTTTTCCTACTTCGTTTATTCCGTATCTAATCCTAGATCTATTCCTAATCCTAATCTATTTCTTGTCCCCTACCCCAAGCAAAAACCCTCCCCTCCCCAATATAAATACCCAAGCACCCCCCCCCTCTAAACCATCAAACCAACACCTCTCCTCTCCTCCGCCTCACCGCCGCGCCACCCAACGCCGCCACCCTCACCGCGCCACCCTCACCGCGCCACCCAACGCCGCCGCCGGAGCCCCTCGCTCTTCGAGGTACTAGCCCCGCGCCGCGTCACCTTTTCTTTTCTCAGATCGTTTTCTTCTAATCGTTCCGATTCTTTTCTTCTCTAAACCGTTCCGGTTTTCTAGATCGGTTTTTCGTTCGGTTTTCTTCTCCGAACCCTAGATCGGATTTGTTTTCTTTTCCGATTTAGTTGCCTTTGGACCGTTCGCCGGACCGTTCGTCTTAACGAACGTGATCACCTGATCGCCTCGGTTAATGAACGTCTGTTCGTTTAACCGTTCGTCGTTCTCTTTTCTCGTCGGATTTATTCCGCGATTCTTCCGATCGTGATTTCAGATCCGATCTTCTTTCTAGTCTATCTTCTTGCTCGTTTATCGGAATCAGGTGATTCAAATGCCTGGAGTTTCGCCTCGAAACCGCCGTTCCGACTAACCAACTTAAACTAAGTTTTGTTACTGTAAAAATTTGACCTAGTTTCAACTTGCTAGAACCGAGTTGTTTTCTTTCGTCGTTTGACTTTCGATGCTTTATTTGATTCGATTCTTTTGCAACCAGGGTTCTTAAGTTGAACTCTCTGGTTAGATCTTTTATTCGAGATTTCCCTATGCATTAGATGAGTACTTATTGTATGCTTGTTGTTTGTCTGCGTTAGATCACCCGGAGTGCGCCGCTTGTTACTTCGAATCTCTAGGTCACGCGGATCATCAGCAAGGCAAGTAACACTTGATCATATCTTTTCTACTACCCAGTTTTATTGCATTAGATCAAAACCCCAAACACTTGCATTGTTTAGGATTTAAATTAAATTGTGGGATTGGGAAGTAGAATTGAGGTAGTACCTATTACCTGTTACTTATGAAACCTTGGGAGTTACTTCTACGTTTGCTTATTATGCTATGCTATGCTAGTAGACGTGGATTGGGTGAGTGAATATCCATGACAGATGTGAGATTGTTAATTAATGGTTTATCTAAGGTGGCAACCTAAACACACATCTGGGTGGATTGAGGCACCTGGTTTCCATCAGGACTTGCCTGTATTTCTTCGGACCGCCACCCAGGCTCTAAGGGATCATAAGATATTTCAAACTGGAAACTTCCGTGTGCAGCCACAAGCCAATTATGGGTTCTGGCGTAGTTGATTAAGTTGTGCGAACTCTTACGGGTAGGCTAGCTGATGTAGGGGATGTAGGTTGGTACGGTCTACCCACATGTAAGGTGCTAGCGCTTCTGAAAGACTATGTCTCGGTCATCTGTTTCTCAAAACACCATGCAGTGCGAGAACCAAGCGGAGGCGATCGAGTCTTGTGGGGAAAAGTGCGCAAGCCTCTGCAGAGTGTATAAACTAATCATGATTAGCCGTGTCCCCGGTTATGGACATTTTGAGTATCTGGTAATTGAATATCATGTGAATCTCAACATGTTACCTCTAATAAAAGCTATTGGGTTTTAATGAGTACTTTTAATTGGGATTGAGGATGCTGTCAACCATTCTCAATGTTTAACAACCACCTTGATAGTTAAACAAAATTATTTCTTTGATGTAGGGAAAAATTTGCTTTTCGCAAAACTGTAACCATAGAGCCTTACCACCAGCCAAATATGCATGTAGTATAGGCTTATTGTTTCATTATTCTCTATGTGTTACATTGCCAGCATATTCCATGTGCTGACCCGTTTTCGGGCTGCAACTTTCATGTTGCAGACTTTTCAGACGACGAGTAATGAATTTAGGTCGTGGTTCTATACTCAGTGATGCCGATGGAGTTGATGGACTCACTTATCTTCCAAGCCTTCCGCTGTTATCGTTATTAGATGGCCTTAAGCCATATTTATTGTAATAAGTCCTCTTCTGGACAATCGATGTAATAAGTGTGTGATTGCTACTCTGCTATAAATCCTTCGAAGTACTGTGTGGTGTCAGCATTACTGATCCAGGGATGACACCTGAGCACAGAGACTTGATCCATTCGGGTCTGGTCGCTACAGAGATGGTATCAGAGCACACGCTGACTGTAGGACACGACCACTAAGTTAAAGCCATAGATCACTACTCTCCTCTCATTTTCTAACTCCTCATCTATTCTACTCTTTAGGATGAAGGACACGAAGATCAAGTACACCCAACCGGATGAAGGCACACCATTTGGATTTCACTTGAAGGAAGTTACCAAGTACCTGAACATTTGACTACCAAGTTTCACCGGGACTTTCAACGCCACTCTGCCTGAAGAGGAGCGCTGGAAGATTCACGCTCACGTTCCGGGAAGAACATTCGCGCCAATCACGAAGCCCATAGATAGTGTTTTTAGTGCACCAACTTGGAGTCTGGGAAAGAGCATGGCAGCTCATATCACCATGGGACGCATTGGAGAAGTTTATCAAGAAGACCTCAAGGACACCATCTACCAGATTTGCGGACGCCGAGACGACAAATGGGACATAGTCAGCCCCAAGAAGGATAGATCCATTGCAGCTTTTATCCAGGAGTTAAACCAGCACATTCGACGCCATGAGAACCAGATGTGCAATGATATGGTAGAGTTGAAGAATGCGAAGGCAAGGATCATCGAGCTAGAAGGAGAACTAAAGTCTACACGCAAGGACTACATGGACGAGATCGTAGCTCTAGCAAGGCACAATTACGATCTTAAGCAGGAGATCGAAGAACTCAAGAAGAAGTTAGCATCCCAGGAGGACGACAAGTACGTCGCATGTCCAGACAACTACATCATCCTCGACGACACCGATTCGGATCCAAGTGAACCCGACTTCGAAGACGAAGCTGGAGCAGACATCATGGAATCTTCCACCGGTTCAAATTTCTAGATGACCACCACATATTAGTAGTATTTCCCCCCATGTAAACATTATAGTACACGCACTTGCGATAGTTAGATCATTGTAAGCCTTGTTTGATTGAATGGAGTGATTTTGTGTGTATTTGCTCATGTGCATTTGGGTAGTGATTCCCCTTAGACCTCATTCTATTCTAAATTTCTCTTCTTTTCTAAACCCATCAGATGCCTCCGAGACGTGACCCTAGATTCGTTTTCCCGCCAGAGATCACCCAACTGATCCAGCAGCAGAACACCCTGATTCAAACATTGGTGCAGAACCAGGGCAACAACAACAACAACCCACCCCCACCACCTGCGGATCATTTGACTCGTTTCCTTAGACTAAATCCGCCGGTGTACTCCAGTAGCACCGAGCCGATTGTAGCAGATGATTGGCTCTGCAAGATAGGAAGGGAGTTGACCACTACAGGATGCACAGATGGAGAAAGAGTGAAGTTTGCAGCACATCAGCTTGAAGGACCCGCAGCCGCATGGTGGGAGAATTTCACAGTCACTTACCCGGTAGACACTGTCACATGGGATCAATTTCAGCAAGCTTTTCGCACTGCCCATGTCTCAGCAGGAGCCATGGCCATGAAAAAGCGTGAGTTTCGCAACTTACGCCAAGGAGGAAGGACTGTTGGCCAGTACGTGGATGACTTTAGCAAATTAGCACGATACGCCCCAGATGACATTGCTACAGATGCGGCTAAACAGGAGAAGTTTCTAGAAGGACTAAATGATGAGTTCAGCATGCCGTTGATGGTAGCAAGTTTTAATAACTACCAGGAGTTAGTAGACCGAGCCCTTATGATTGAAGGAAAGCAGCAGCAAATTGAGAACCGCAAGCGAAAGTATGGACAAGGGAAGTATAACTCTGGAGCTCAGCAGAAGACTCGTTATACCCCTAAATCAGGAATTCAGTTTCAGCATACCCATGGAGGAGGTAATTCGCACAACCATAATGGCACTAAGAATGGAACGGGAATGGAGGAAGCAACGGACAGAATCGCACCAACCCGTCAACACCATCCAAGGCAGACTTGAGTCACATTACTTGCTTTAAGTGCCGCAAGACGGGACATTATGCAAATGACTGTCCAGAAGGCCAGAATGGAAATGGCAATGGAAGCTCTGGAAAGAAGCCCAACCCTTTCAACAGGGGACAGGTGAACCACATTGATGTGAAGGAGATTGAAGATCAGCCCGATGCAGTAATCGGTAAGTTTTTGGTTAAGTCATTTACTGCAGTTGTTCTTTTCGATACTGGTGCATCACATTCATACATATCAAGGGAATTTGTGGATAAGTATGAGTTACCGACCCAAGCCCTTAGGTCACCCATGCTAGTAACCTCACCCGGAGCAGAGTACATGGCTAGTAAATGGTGTGATCGACTGCCACTAAGGATTGGACACTATGTTTTCCCCTTAGACCTAATAGTACTGGAATCCCAAGGATTTGATGTGATATTAGGAATGGATTGGTTATCAAAGTATGGAGGAAACATTGATTGCTCCACTAGATCAATTTTGCTCACCACACCAGAAGGAAGAAGGATTAAGTATGTATCACGGCACGAGCCGAGGAGAGCACAAGTAAATTGCTTATCAGGAGTGGTGCAGGAAGAAGTACCAGTGGTGAAGGATTTTCCTGATGTATTTCCGGAAGAGTTGCCAGGCATGCCACCGGATAGAGACATTGAGTTTTTGATTGAACTATTGCCAGGAACAGGCCCGATATCGAAACGACCATACAGGATGCCAGCACAAGATTTGGCAGAAATCAAGAAGCAGATTAAGGAGCTATTAGATAAAGGTTATATACGCCCAAGCTCTTCACCTTGGGGATCACCCGTTTTGTTAGTGGAGAAGAAGGATGGATCTTTGAGAATGGTTGTTGATTATCGTGAATTGAATGCGGTAACAATCAAGAACAAGTACCCATTACCAATGATAAATGATCTGTTTGATCGTTTGCAAGGAGCCAAAGTGTTTTCCAAGATCGACTTGCGATCAGGGTACCATCAGTTGAAGATTCGGGAGCAAGACATACCCAAGACTGCATTTACCACGAGATATGGACTGTACGAGTATACCGTTATGTCATTTGGACTGACTAACGCACCAGCTTATTTCATGAACCTGATGAACAAAGTGTTTATGGAGTTTTTGGATAAGTTCGTCATGGTGTTCATAGATGACATTTTGATTTTCTCGAAGAATGAAGAGGAACACAAGGAACAATTGCGATTGGTTTTGGAGAAGCTAAGAGAACATCAGTTATACGCCAAGTTCAGCAAATGTGAGTTTTGGCTAAAGGAAGTTGGATTTCTCGGACATGTTATATCCGGAGAAGGAATAGCAGTTGACCCCACAAAGGTTGAGACCGTAACTAATTGGGAAGCACCAACGACAGTTGGAGAGATTCGGAGTTTTCTTGGACTCGCAGGATACTACCGAAGATTCATTGAGAATTTCTCAAGGATTGCTAAGCCTATGACTGAATTGTTGAAGAAGGATAACAAATTCATATGGACTGAGGACTGTGAGGCAAGTTTTCAGGAGTTGAAGAAAAGATTGGTTACCTCACCAGTTTTGATATTGCCAGATCAGACTAAGGATTATGAGGTGTATTGCGACGCTTCAGGTCGAGGACTTGGAGCCGTGCTTATGCAGGAAGGAAGAGTTGTTTCGTATGCTTCACGACAACTTAAGCCCCATGAGTTGAATTATGCCACTCATGATTTGGAGTTAGCAGCCGTTGTGCATGCCCTAAAGACGTGGAGACATTTCCTCATTGGAAATCATTGTGAAGTATATACGGATCACAAGAGTCTGAAGTACATCTTCACACAGAAGGAATTGAATCTCAGACAAAGGAGATGGTTAGAACTTATCAAGGATTATGATATGAGATTGCATTATCACCCCGGAAAGGCTAATGTCGTAGCAGACGCATTGAGCCGTAAGAGCCACGTCAATACCCTAATGATGGGAGGAATACCCAATGAGTTAGCCGAGGACCTTCGAGAGCTATGTTTGGAAATAGTTCCGAGAGGCTATGTAGCAACATTGGAGATTCAGTCGACACTGATGGACAAAATCAGAGAAGCCCAAAAGGCAGATAAGGAAGTTGCCTCTATAAAGGAGAAAATGGGCAAAGGAAAGGCTAAAGGATTTCGTGAGGATGAACACGATACCCTATGGTTTGAAGACTGTGTTTATGTGCCCAATAACCCAGAAATCAGGAAGTTGATTTTACAAGAAGCCCATGATTCACCCTATTCGATTCACCCAGGAAATACCAAGATGTATTTGGATTTGAAGAAAACTTTCTGGTGGACCGGAATGAAGAAGGATATTGCGGAGTATGTAGCTATTTGCGATGTATGTCAGAGAGTAAAGGCAGAACATCAGAAGCCAGCAGGATTGTTACAACCGTTGCCGATACCCGAATGGAAGTGGGATAAACTAGGCATGGATTTCATCACAGGTTTGCCAAAGACCCGTTCAGGATATGACTCGATTTGGGTTATAGTCGACCGTTTAACAAAGGTAGCTCATTTCATTCCAGTCAAGACTACCTATAGCAGTGCTAAGTTGGCAAAGATATACATGACCAGAATTGTGTGTTTACACGGAGTTCCGAGGAGCATCGTATCAGATAGAGGAACCCAGTTTACCTCGAAATTTTGGAACCAGTTGCACGAGACATTGGGAACTAGATTGGAATTCAGTACAGCTTTCCACCCACAGACCGATGGACAGACTGAGAGAGTCAACCAGATTTTGGAAGATATGCTGAGAGCTTGTGCACTAGATTATGGATCTAGCTGGGATGATAATTTGCCGTATGCAGAATTTTCCTACAACAACAGTTACCAAATCAGCTTGAAGATGGCACCTTTCGAGGCTCTGTATGGAAGAAGGTGCAGGACACCGTTGTCATGGGACGAAACTGGAGATCGTCAGTTGTTTGGACCAGATTTGATTAAGGAGTCTGAACAGAAGGTTAAGTTGATTCGAGACAGGCTCAAGGTAGCCCAGTCCAGACAGAAGAGCTATGCTGATTCAAAGCGCAAAGCGATTGAGTATGAAGTTGGAGACAGAGTATATCTCAGAGTATCCCCGCTTCGAGGAGTTAAGCGTTTTGGAGTTAAAGGAAAGTTAGCACCCCGTTTCGTTGGACCGTATAAGATTTTGCAACGTATGGGAGAAGTTGCTTATAAGTTGGAATTGCCAGAAGGACTGTCAGGAGTTCATGATGTATTCCATGTTTCTCAGTTGAAGAAATGCCACCCAGAGATAGCAGAGGTACCGTTAAGAGACACAGTGCCACTGGAAGCAATTCAGTTGAAGGATGACTTGACATATGAGGAAAAACCTGTTAAGATTCTCGATTATGCCAGCAGAGTTACCCGCAGCAAAGTTATCAAGTTTTGTAAAGTTCAGTGGAGCCACCACACTGAGGATGAAGCCACCTGGGAAAGAGAGGAAATTTTGCTCAAGGACCACCCTCACCTATTTTCTAGCCAACCCGAATCTCGAGGGCGAGATTCATCTTAAGGGGGTAGGTTTGTAACATCCCAAATTTTCAATTTGGAATGTTATACATTAGGTCATCATGCATATCATATTTTTCTCGCATTTTCCGATCCTAGAAAATTTCACGCAACTCAAGGACCCTCGGAGAGAGTTGGAAGTTTCATTATTTTCATATTTGGGGTTTCTCAAATTTTGAAAATAGGATCATTTGGATTTATTTAATTATCTTCATAAAGTTTTTCCTATAAAATTTTTTAGAGAGGGAATAATATGACTTTCCCAAATTTAGGAAAAATGAAGAGTTAATAAATCCATTTTGGTTTTGCCGGAGTTTTATTTGCGTTTTATTTGCCTTAGGGAAAAATGCGTGTTTTTAAAAAAAATTGCATTTAGGCCCCGAGTAAAGTTCATTTTTGTTCGACTCATTTTTAGGAGTCGGGGAAAGTTTACTGTATTAATTTTGGAGTTCGTTTAGATTTTTTTTATTTTGTCTCTCTGCGTGCGAGACCGTTTAAAAAAAAACTACAGCGCCTTGGGCCAAAGGCCCAAGCTGCTAGCCGCCGGCCGGCCAAGGCCACCGCGCGCGCACGCACCAAGGGGGCCAGGGAGCCACTCCTTTTCCTTGTCCTAGTAGGACTCTTTTCCTACTTCGTTTATTCCGTATCTAATCCTAGATCTATTCCTAATCCTAATCTATTTCTTGTCCCCTACCCCAA